>NW_026700477.1:0-48797 GCF_030435755.1 Ochotona princeps | reverse complement strand
CTTCAATATGCCCTTCATCAACATGCAGTGTTTCCTTGATTGAATTAGCTCTCACACCAATATTTGCGTCTAGAGCCTTTGCATTGAGGGCTATCTGAAAACGGCTGTGGCGCTGAAGTTGCCTGTGAATGTGGAGTTGGTGGCATGTGAAACCCGCATTTGGAGCATTCGTTTGTGTGGGATGCTCTACCAGGTTCATTCCTAGATAATGCACTCAAAGGGCACTAAGCATAGAGTGTGAAAACTGAGTTTCCTTGAGAGCTGCTTGGAAGCCTGATGGTGTGTGAAGTTAGTGAGCCAAATGGAGTTGTTCTCCCACAAGAACCACTCGGCTGATCCTTCTTCAATATGCCCTTCACCAACATGCAGTGTTTCCTTGATTGAATTAGCTCTCACACCAATATTTGCGTCTAGAGCCTTTGCATTGAGGGCTATCTGAAAACGGCTGTGGCGCTGAAGTTGCCTGTGAATGTGGAGTTGGTGGCATGTGAAACCCGCATGTGGAGCATTCGTTGGTGTGGGATGCTCTACCAGGTTTATTTCAGTCCTAGCCATACAAAGGGCACTAAACATAGAGTGTGAAAACTGAGTTTCCTTGAGAGCTGCTTGGAAGCCTGATGGTGTGTGAAGTTAGTGAGCCAAATGGAGTTGTTCTCCCACAAGAACCACTCGGCTGATCCTTCTTCAATATGCCCTTCACCAACATGCAGTGTTTCCTTGATTGAATTAGCTCTCACACCAATATTTGCGTCTAGAGCCTTTGCATTGAGGGCTATCTGAAAACGGCTGTGGCGCTGAAGTTGCCTGTGAATGTGGAGTTGGTGGCATGTGAAACCCGCATGTGGAGCATTCGTTTGTGTGGGATGCTCTACCAGGTTCATTTCAGTCCTAGCCATACAAAGGGCACTAAGCATAGAGTGTGAAAACTGAGTTTCCTTGAGAGCTGCGTGGAAGTCTGATGGTGTGTGAAGTTAGTGAGCCAAATGGAGTTGTTCTCCCACAAGAACCACTCGGTTGATCCTTCTTCAATATGTCCTTCACCAACATGCAGTGTTTCCTTGATTGAATTAGCTCTCACACCAATATTTGCGTCTAGATCCTTTGCATTGAGGGCTATCTGAAAACGGCTGTGGCGCTGAAGTTGCCTGTGAATGTGGAGTTGGTGGCATGTGAAACCCGCATGTGGAGCATTCGTTTGTGTGGGATGCTCTACCAGGTTCATTTCAGTCCTAGCCATACAAAGGGCACTAAGCATAGAGTGTGAAAACTGAGTTTCCTTGAGAGCTGCTTGGAAGCCTGATGGTGTGAAGTTAGTGAGCCAAATGGAGTTGTTCTCCCACAAGAACCACTCGGCTGATCCTTCTTCAATATGCCCTTCACCAACATGCAGTGTTTCCTTGATTGAATTAGCTCTCACACCAATATTTGCGTCTAGATCCTTTGCATTGAGGGCTATCTGAAAACGGCTGTGGCGCTGAAGTTGCCTGTAAATGTGGAGTGGGTGGCATGTGAAACCCGCATGTGGAGCATTCGTTTGTGTGGGATGCTCTACCAGGTTCATTTCAGTCCTAGCCATACAAAGGGCACTAAGCATAGATTGTGAAAACTGAGTTTCCTTGAGAGCTGCTTGGAAGCCTGATGGTGTGTGAAGTTAGTGAGCCAAATGGAGTTGTTCTCCCACAAGAACCACTCGGCTGATCCTTCTTCAATACGCCCTTCACCAACATGCAGTGTTTCCTTGATTGAATTAGCTCTCACACCAATATTTGCGTCTAGAGCCTTTGCATTGAGGGCTAAGTGAAAACGGCTGTGGCGCTGAAGTTGCCTGTGAATGTGGAGTTGGTGGCATGTGAAACCCGCATGTGGAGCATTCGTTTGTGTGGGATGCTCTACCAGGTTCATTCTAGATAATGCACTCAAAGGGCACTAAGCATAGAGTGTGAAAACTGAGTTTCCTTGAGAGCTGCTTGGAAGCCTGATGGTGTGTGAAGTTAGTGAGCCAAATGGAGTTGTTCTCCCACAAGAACCACTCGGCTGATCCTTCTTCAATATGCCCTTCACCAACATGCAGTGTTTCCTTGATTGAATTAGCTCTCACACCAATATTTGCGTCTAGAGCCTTTGCATTGAGGGCTATCTGAAAACGGCTGTGGCGCTGAAGTTGCCTGTGAATGTGGAGTTGGTGGCATGTGAAACCCGCATGTGGAGCATTCGTTTGTGTGGGATGCTCTACCAGGTTCATTTCAGTCCTAGCCATACAAAGGGCACTAAGCATAGAGTGTGAAAACTGAGTTTCCTTGAGAGCTGCTTGGAAGCCTGATGGTGTGTGAAGTTAGTGAGCCAAATGGAGTTGTTCTCCCACAAGAACCACTCGGCTGATCCTTCTTCAATATGCCCTTCACCAACATGCAGTGTTTCCTTGATTGAATTAGCTCTCACACCAATATTTGCGTCTAGAGCCTTTGCATTGAGGGCTATCTGAAAACGGCTGTGGCGCTGAAGTTGCCTGTGAATGTGGAGTTGGTGGCATGTGAAACCCGCATGTGGAGCATTCGTTTGTGTGGGATGCTCTACCAGGTTCATTTCAGTCCTAGCCTTACAAAGTGCACTAAGCATAGAGTGTGAAAACTGAGTTTCTTTGAGAGCTGCTTGGAAGCCTGATGGTGTGTGAAGTTACTGAGCCAAATGGAGTTGTTCTCCCACAAGAACCACTCGGCTGATCCTTCTTCAATATGTCCTTCACCAACATGCAGTGTTTCCTTGATTGAATTAGCTCTCACACCAATATTTGCGTCTAGAGCCTTTGCATTGAGGGCTATCTGAAAACGGCTGTGGCGCTGAAGTTGCCTGTGAATGTGGAGTTGGTGGCATGTGAAACCCGCATGTGGAGCATTCGTTTGTGTGGGATGCTCTACCAGGTTCATTCCTAGATCATGCACTCAAAGGGCACTAAACATAGAGTGTGAAAACTGAGTTTCCTTGAGAGCTGCTTGGAAGCCTGATGGTGTGTGAAGTTAGTGAGCCAAATGGAGTTGTTCTCCCACAAGAACCACTCGGCTGATCCTTCTTCAATATGCCCTTCACCAACATGCAGTGTTTCCTTGATTGAATTAGCTCTCACACCAATATTTGCGTCTAGAGCCTTTGCATTGAGGGCTATCTGAAAACGGCTGTGGCGCTGAAGTTGCCTGTGAATGTGGAGTTGGTGGCATGTGAAACCCGCATGTGGAGCATTCGTTTGTGTGGGATGCTCTACCAGGTTCATTTCAGTCCTAGCCATACAAAGGGCACTAAGCATAGAGTGTGAAAACTGAGTTTCCTTGAGAGCTGCTTGGAAGCCTGATGGTGTGTGAAGTTAGTGAGCCAAATGGAGTTGTTCTCCCACAAGAACCACTCGGTTGATCCTTCTTCAATATGCCCTTCACCAACATGCAGTGTTTCCTTGATTGAATTAGCTCTCACACCAATATTTGCGTCTAGAGCCTTTGCATTGAGGGCTATCTGAAAACGGCTGTGGCGCTGAAGTTGCCTGTGAATGTGGAGTTGGTGGCATGTGAAACCCGCATGTGGAGCATTCGTTTGTGTGGGATGCTCTACCAGGTTCATTTCAGTCCTAGCCTTACAAAGTGCACTAAGCATAGAGTGTGAAAACTGAGTTTCCTTGAGAGCTGCTTGGAAGCCTGATGGTGTGTGAAGTTAGTGAGCCAAATGGAGTTGTTCTCCCACAAGAACCACTCGGCTGATCCTTCTTCAATATGCCCTTCACCAACATGCAGTGTTTCCTTGATTGAATTAGCTCTCACACCAATATTTGCGTCTAGAGCCTTTGCATTGAGGGCTATCTGAAAATGGCTGTGGCGCTGAAGTTGCCTGTGAATGTGGAGTTGGTGGCATGTGAAACCGGCATGTGGAGCATTCGTTTGTGTGGGATGCTCTACCAGGTTCATTTCAGTCCTAGCCATACAAAGGGCACTAAGCATAGAGTGTGAAAACTGAGTTTCCTTGAGAGCTGCTTGGAAGCCTGATGGTGTGAAGTTAGTGAGCCAAATGGAGTTGTTCTCCCACAAGAACCACTCGGCTGATCCTTCTTCAATATGCCCTTCACCAACATGCAGTGTTTCCTTGATTGAATTAGCTCTCACACCAATATTTGCTTCTAGAGCCTTTGCATTGAGGGCTATCTGAAAACGGCTGTGGCGCTGAAGTTGCCTGTAAATGTGGAGTTGGTGGCATGTGAAACCCGCATGTGGAGCATTCGTTTGTGTGCGATGCTCTACCAGGTTCATTTCAGTCCTAGCCATACAAAGGGCACTAAGCATAGATTGTGAAAACTGAGTTTCCTTGAGAGCTGCTTGGAAGCCTGATGGTGTGTGAAGTTAGTGAGCCAAATGGAGTTGTTCTCCCACAAGAACCACTCGGCTGATCCTTCTTCAATACGCCCTTCACCAACATGCAGTGTTTCCTTGATTGAATTAGCTCTCACACCAATATTTGCGTCTAGAGCCTTTGCATTGAGGGCTAAGTGAAAACGGCTGTGGCGCTGAAGTTGCCTGTGAATGTGGAGTTGGTGGCATGTGAAACCCGCATGTGGAGCATTCGTTTGTGTGGGATGCTCTACCAGGTTCATTCTAGATAATGCACTCAAAGGGCACTAAGCATAGAGTGTGAAAACTGAGTTTCCTTGAGAGCTGCTTGGAAGCCTGATGGTGTGTGAAGTTAGTGAGCCAAATGGAGTTGTTCTCCCACAAGAACCACTCGGCTGATCCTTCTTCAATATGCCCTTCACCAACATGCAGTGTTTCCTTGATTGAATTAGCTCTCACACCAATATTTGCGTCTAGAGCCTTTGCATTGAGGGCTATCTGAAAACGGCTGTGGCGCTGAAGTTGCCTGTGAA
The DNA here is from genome assembly GCF_030435755.1 of Ochotona princeps. NCBI lineage: Eukaryota > Metazoa > Chordata > Mammalia > Lagomorpha > Ochotonidae > Ochotona > Ochotona princeps. The sequence goes on along the minus strand of NW_026700477.1, from coordinate 43,900 downwards.
TGTGGAGTTGGTGGCATGTGAAACCCGCATGTGGAGCATTCGTTTGTGTGGGATGCTCTACCAGGTTCATTTCAGTCCTAGCCATACAAAGGGCACTAAGCATAGAGTGTGAAAACTGAGTTTCCTTGAGAGCTGCTTGGAAGCCTGATGGTGTGTGAAGTTAGTGAGCCAAATGGAGTTGTTCTCCCACAAGAACCACTCGGCTGATCCTTCTTCAATATGCCCTTCACCAACATGCAGTGTTTCCTTGATTGAATTAGCTCTCACACCAATATTTGCGTCTAGAGCCTTTGCATTGAGGGCTATCTGAAAACGGCTGTGGCGCTGAAGTTGCCTGTGAATGTGGAGTTGGTGGCATGTGAAACACGCATGTGGAGCATTCGTTTGTGTGGGATGCTCTACCAGGTTCATTTCAGTCCTAGCCTTTCAAAGTGCACTAAGCATAGAGTGTGAAAACTGAGTTTCCTTGAGAGCTGCTTGGAAGCCTGATGGTGTGTGAAGTTAGTGAGCCAAATGGAGTTGTTCTTCCCACAAGAACCACTCGGCTGATCCTTCTTCAATATGCCCTTCACCAACATGCAGTGTTTCCTTGATTGAATTAGCTCTCACACCAATATTTGCGTCTAGAGCCTTTGCATTGAGGGCTATCTGAAAACGGCTGTGGCGCTGAAGTTGCCTGTGAATGTGGAGTTGGTGGCATGTGAAACCCGCATGTGGAGCATTCGTTTGTGTGGGATGCTCTACCAGGTTCATTTCAGTCCTAGCCATACAAAGGGCACTAAGCATAGAGTGTGAAAACTGAGTTTCCTTGAGAGCTGCTTGGAAGCCTGATGGTGTGTGAAGTTAGTGAGCCAAATGGAGTTGTTCTCCCACAAGAACCACTCGGTTGATCCTTCTTCAATATGCCCTTCACCAACATGCAGTGTTTCCTTGATTGAATTAGCTCTCACACCAATATTTGCGTCTAGAGCCTTTGCATTGAGGGCTATCTGAAAACGGCTGTGGCGCTGAAGTTGCCTGTGAATGTGGAGTTGGTGGCATGTGAAACCCGCATGTGGAGCATTCGTTTGTGTGGGATGCTCTACCAGGTTCATTTCAGTCCTAGCCTTACAAAGTGCACTAAGCATAGAGTGTGAAAACTGAGTTTCCTTGAGAGCTGCTTGGAAGCCTGATGGTGTGTGAAGTTAGTGAGCCAAATGGAGTTGTTCTCCCACAAGAACCACTCGGCTGATCCTTCTTCAATATGCCCTTCACCAACATGCAGTGTTTCCTTGATTGAATTAGCTCTCACACCAATATTTGCGTCTAGAGCCTTTGCATTGAGGGCTATCTGAAAACGGCTGTGGCGCTGAAGTTGCCTGTGAATGTGGAGTTGGTGGCATGTGAAACCGGCATGTGGAGCATTCGTTTGTGTGGGATGCTCTACCAGGTTCATTTCAGTCCTAGCCATACAAAGGGCACTAAGCATAGAGTGTGAAAACTGAGTTTCCTTGAGAGCTGCTTGGAAGCCTGATGGTGTGAAGTTAGTGAGCCAAATGGAGTTGTTCTCCCACAAGAACCACTCGGCTGATCCTTCTTCAATATGCCCTTCACCAACATGCAGTGTTTCCTTGATTGAATTAGCTCTCACACCAATATTTGCTTCTAGAGCCTTTGCATTGAGGGCTATCTGAAAACGGCTGTGGCGCTGAAGTTGCCTGTAAATGTGGAGTTGGTGGCATGTGAAACCCGCATGTGGAGCATTCGTTTGTGTGGGATGCTCTACCAGGTTCATTTCAGTCCTAGCCATACAAAGGGCACTAAGCATAGATTGTGAAAACTGAGTTTCCTTGAGAGCTGCTTGGAAGCCTGATGGTGTGTGAAGTTAGTGAGCCAAATGGAGTTGTTCTCCCACAAGAACCACTCGGCTGATCCTTCTTCAATACGCCCTTCACCAACATGCAGTGTTTCCTTGATTGAATTAGCTCTCACACCAATATTTGCGTCTAGAGCCTTTGCATTGAGGGCTAAGTGAAAACGGCTGTGGCGCTGAAGTTGCCTGTGAATGTGGAGTTGGTGGCATGTGAAACCCGCATGTGGAGCATTCGTTTGTGTGGGATGCTCTACCAGGTTCATTCTAGATAATGCACTCAAAGGGCACTAAGCATAGAGTGTGAAAACTGAGTTTCCTTGAGAGCTGCTTGGAAGCCTGATGGTGTGTGAAGTTAGTGAGCCAAATGGAGTTGTTCTCCCACAAGAACCACTCGGCTGATCCTTCTTCAATATGCCCTTCACCAACATGCAGTGTTTCCTTGATTGAATTAGCTCTCACACCAATATTTGCGTCTAGAGCCTTTGCATTGAGGGCTATCTGAAAACGGCTGTGGCGCTGAAGTTGCCTGTGAATGTGGAGTTGGTGGCATGTGAAACCCGCATGTGGAGCATTCGTTTGTGTGGGATGCTCTACCAGGTTCATTCCTAGATAATGCACTCAAAGGGCACTAAGCATAGAGTGTGAAAACTGAGTTTCCTTGAGAGCTGCTTGGAAGCCTGATGGTGTGTGAAGTTAGTGAGCCAAATGGAGTTGTTCTCCCACAAGAACCACTCGGCTGATCCTTCTTCAATATGCCCTTCATCAACATGCAGTGTTTCCTTGATTGAATTAGCTCTCACACCAATATTTGCGTCTAGAGCCTTTGCATTGAGGGCTATCTGAAAACGGCTGTGGCGCTGAAGTTGCCTGTGAATGTGGAGTTGGTGGCATGTGAAACCCACATGTGGAGCATTCGTTTGTGTGGGATGCTCTACCAGGTTCATTCCTAGATAATGCACTCAAAGGGCACTAAGCATAGAGTGTGAAAACTGAATTTCCTTGAGAGCTGCTTGGAAGCCTGATGGTGTGTGAAGTTAGTGAGCCAAATGGAGTTGTTCTCCCACAAGAACCACTCGGCTGATCCTCCTTCAATATGCCCTTCACCAACATGCAGTGTTTCCTTGATTGAATTAGCTCTCACACCAATATTTGCGTCTAGAGCCTTTGCATTGAGGGCTATCTGAAAACGGCTGTGGCGCTGAAGTTGCCTGTGAATGTGGAGTTGGTGGCATGTGAAACCCGCATGTGGAGCATTCGTTTGTGTGGGATGCTCTACCAGGTTCATTCCTAGATAATGCATTCAAACGGCACTAAGCATAGAGTTTGAAAACTGAGTTTCCTTGAGAGCTGCTTGGAAGCCTGATGGTGTGTGAAGTTAGTGAGCCCAATGGAGTTGTTCTCCAACAAGAACCACTCGGCTGATCCTTCTTCAAGACACCCTTCACCAACATGCAGTGTTTCCTTGATTGAATTAGCTCTCACACCAATATTTGTGTCTAGAGCCTTTGCATTGAGGGCTATCTGAAAACGGCTGTGGCGCTGAAGTTGCCTGTGAATGTGGAGTTGGTGGCATGTGAAACCCGCATGTGGAGCATTCGTTTGTGTGGGATGCTCTACCAGGTTCATTTCAGTCCTAGCCATACAAAGGGCACTAAGCATAGATTGTGAAAACTGAGTTTCCTTGAGAGCTGCTTGGAAGCCTGATGGTGTGTGAAGTTAGTGAGCCAAATGGAGTTGTTCTCCCACAAGAACCACTCGGCTGATCCTTCTTCAATACGCCCTTCACCAACATGCAGTGTTTCCTTGATTGAATTAGCTCTCACACCAATATTTGCGTCTAGAGCCTTTGCATTGAGGGCTAAGTGAAAACGGCTGTGGCGCTGAAGTTGCCTGTGAATGTGGAGTTGGTGGCATGTGAAACCCGCATGTGGAGCATTCGTTTGTGTGGGATGCTCTACCAGGTTCATTCTAGATAATGCACTCAAAGGGCACTAAGCATAGAGTGTGAAAACTGAGTTTCCTTGAGAGCTGCTTGGAAGCCTGATGGTGTGTGAAGTTAGTGAGCCAAATGGAGTTGTTCTCCCACAAGAACCACTCGGCTGATCCTTCTTCAATATGCCCTTCACCAACATGCAGTGTTTCCTTGATTGAATTAGCTCTCACACCAATATTTGCGTCTAGAGCCTTTGCATTGAGGGCTATCTGAAAACGGCTGTGGCGCTGAAGTTGCCTGTGAATGTGGAGTTGGTGGCATGTGAAACCCGCATGTGGAGCATTCGTTTGTGTGGGATGCTCTACCAGGTTCATTCCTAGATAATGCACTCAAAGGGCACTAAGCATAGAGTGTGAAAACTGAGTTTCCTTGAGAGCTGCTTGGAAGCCTGATGGTGTGTGAAGTTAGTGAGCCAAATGGAGTTGTTCTCCCACAAGAACCACTCGGCTGATCCTTCTTCAATATGCCCTTCATCAACATGCAGTGTTTCCTTGATTGAATTAGCTCTCACACCAATATTTGCGTCTAGAGCCTTTGCATTGAGGGCTATCTGAAAACGGCTGTGGCGCTGAAGTTGCCTGTGAATGTGGAGTTGGTGGCATGTGAAACCCGCATGTGGAGCATTCGTTTGTGTGGGATGCTCTACCAGGTTCATTCCTAGATAATGCATTGAAAGGGCACTAAGCATAGAGTTTGAAAACTGAGTTTCCTTGAGAGCTGCTTGGAAGCCTGATGGTGTGTGAAGTTAGTGAGCCCAATGGAGTTGTTCTCCCACAAGAACCACTCGGCTGATCCTTCTTCAAGACACCCTTCACCCACATGCAGTGTTTCCTTGATTGAATTAGCTCTCACACCAATATTTGTGTCTAGAGCCTTTGCATTGAGGGCTATCTGAAAACGCCTGTGGCGCTGAAGTTGCCTGTGAATGTGGAGTTGGTGGCATGTGAAACCCGCATGTGGAGCATTCGTTTGTGTGGGATGCTCTACCAGGTTCATTCTAGATAATGCACTCAAAGGGCACTAAGCATAGAGTGTGAAAACTGAGTTTCCTTGAGAGCTGCTTGGAAGCCTGATGGTGTGTGAAGTTAGTGAGCCAAATGGAGTTGTTCTCCCACAAGAACCACTCGGCTGATCCTTCTTCAATATGCCCTTCACCAACATGCAGTGTTTCCTTGATTGAATTAGCTCTCACACCAATATTTGCGTCTAGAGCCTTTGCATTGAGGGCTATCTGAAAACGGCTGTGGCGCTGAAGTTGCCTGTGAATGTGGAGTTGGTGGCATGTGAAACCCGCATGTGGAGCATTCGTTTGTGTGTGATGCTCTACCAGGTTCATTTCAGTCCTAGCCATACAAAGGGCACTAAGCATAGAGTGTGAAAACTGAGTTTCCTTGAGAGCTGCTTGGAAGCCTGATGGTGTGTGATGTTAGTGAGCCAAATGGAGTTGTTCTCCCACAAGAACCACTCGGCTGATCCTTCTTCAATATGCCCTTCACCAATATGCATTGTTTCCTTGATTGAATTAGCTCTCACACCAATATTTGCTTCTAGAGCCTTTGCATTGAGGGCTATCTGAAAACGGCTGTGGCGCTGAAGTTGCCTGTAAATGTGGAGTTGGTGGCATGTGAAACCCGCATGTGGAGCATTCGTTTGTGTGGGATGCTCTACCAGGTTCATTTCAGTCCTAGCCATACAAAGGGCACTAAGCATAGAGTGTGAAAACTGAGTTTCCTTGAGAGCTGCTTGGAAGCCTGATGGTGTGTGAAGTTAGTGAGCCAAATGGAGTTGTTCTCCCACAAGAACCACTCGGCTGATCCTTCTTCAATACGCCCTTCACCAACATGCAGTGTTTCCTTGATTGAATTAGCTCTCACACCAATATTTGCGTCTAGAGCCTTTGCATTGAGGGCTAAGTGAAAAAGCCTGTGGCGCTGAAGTTGCCTGTGAATGTGGAGTTGGTGGCATGTGAAACCCGCATGTGGAGCATTCGTTTGTGTGGGATGCTCTACCAGGTTCATTCCTAGATAATGCACTCAAAGGGCACTAAGCATAGAGTGTGAAAACTGAGTTTCCTTGAGAGCTGCTTGGAAGCCTGATGGTGTGTGAAGTTAGTGAGCCAAATGGAGTTGTTCTCCCACAAGAACCACTCGGCTGATCCTTCTTCAATATGCCCTTCATCAACATGCAGTGTTTCCTTGATTGAATTAGCTCTCACACCAATATTTGCTTCTAGAGCCTTTGCATTGAGGGCTATCTGAAAACGGCTGTGGCGCTGAAGTTGCCTGTGAATGTGGAGTTGGTGGCATGTGAAACCCGCATGTGGAGCATTCGTTTGTGTGGGATGCTCTACCAGGTTCATTCCTAGATAATGCACTCAAAGGGCACTAAGCATAGAGTGTGAAAACTGAGTTTCCTTGAGAGCTGCTTGGAAGCCTGATGGTGTGTGAAGTTAGTGAGCCCAATGGAGTTGTTCTCCCACAAGAACCACTCGGCTGATCCTTCTTCAATACACCCTTCACCAACATGCAGTGTTTCCTTGATTGAATTAGCTCTCACACCAATATTTGTGTCTAGAGCCTTTGCATTGAGGGCTATCTGAAAACGCCTGTGGCGCTGAAGTTGCCTGTGAATGTGGAGTTGGTGGCATGTGAAACCCGCATGTGGAGCATTCGTTTGTGTGGGATGCTCTACCAGGTTCATTCCTAGATAATGCACTCAAAGGGCACTAAGCATAGAGTGTGAAAACTGAGTTTCCTTGAGAGCTGCTTGGAAGTCCGATGGTGTGTGAAGTTAGTGAGCCAAATGGAGTTGTTCTCCCACAAGAACCACTCGGCTGATCCTTCTTCAATATGCCCTTCACCAACATGCAGTGTTTCCTTGATTGAATTAGCTCTCACACCAATATTTGCGTCTAGAGCCTTTGCATTGAGGGCTATCTGAAAACGGCTGTGGCGCTGAAGTTGCCTGTGAATGTGGAGTTGGTGGCATGTGAAACCCGCATGTGGAGCATTGGTTTGTGTGAGATGCTGACCAAGCTTCATTTCAGTCCTAGGCACACAAGAGCACTAAGCATAGAGTGTGACAACTGAGTTTCCTTGAGAGCTGCTTGGAAGCCTGATGGTGTGTGAAGTTAGTGAGCCAAATGGAGTTGTTCTCCCACAAGAACCACTCGGCTGATCCTTCTTCAATATGCCCTTCACCAACATGCAGTGTTTCCTTGATTGAATTAGCTCTCACACCAATATTTGCGTCTAGAGCCTTTGCATTGAGGGCTATCTGAAAACGGCTGTGGCGCTGAAGTTGCCTGTGAATGTGGAGTTGGTGGCATGTGAAACCCGCATGTGGAGCATTCGTTTGTGTGGGATGCTCTACCAGGTTCATTCCTAGATCATGCACTCAAAGGGCACTAGACATAGAGTGTGAAAACTGAGTTTCCTTGAGAGCTGCTTGGAAGCCTGATGGTGTGTGAAGTTAGTGAGCCAAATGGAGTTGTTCTCCGACAAGAACCACTCGGCTGATCCTTCTTCAATATGCCCTTCACCAACATGCAGTGTTTCCTTGATTGAATTAGCTCTCACACCAATATTTGCGTCTAGAGCCTTTGCATTGAGGGCTATCTGAAAACGGCTGTGGCGCTGAAGTTGCCTGTGAATGTGGAGTTGGTGGCATGTGAAACCCGCATGTGGAGCATTCGTTTGTGTGGGATGCTCTACCAGGTTCATTTCAGTCCTAGCCATACAAAGGGCACTAAGGATAGAGTGTGAAAACTGAGTTTCCTTGAGAGCTGCTTGGAAGCCTGATGGTGTGTGAAGTTAGTGAGCCAAATGGAATTGTTCTCCCACAAGAACCACTCGGCTGATCCTTCTTCAATATGCCCTTCACCAACATGCAGTGTTTCCTTGATTGAATTAGCTCTCACACCAATATTTGCGTCTAGAGCCTTTGCATTGAGGGCTATCTGAAAACGGCTGTGGCGCTGAAGTTGCCTGTGAATGTGGAGTTGGTGGCATGTGAAACCCGCATGTGGAGCATTCGTTTGTGTGGGATGCTCTACCAGGTTCATTTCAGACCTAGCCATACAAAGGGCACTAAGGATAGAGTTTGAAAACTGAGTTTCCTTGAGAGCTGCTTGGAAGCCTGATGGTGTGTGAAGTTAGTGAGCCAAATGGAGTTGTTCTCCCACAAGAACCACTCAGCTGATCCTTCTTCAATATGCCCTTCACCAACATGCAGTGTTTCCTTGATTGAATTAGCTCTCACACCAATATTTGCGTCTAGAGCCTTTGCATTGAGGGCTATCTGAAAACGGCTGTGGCGCTGAAGTTGCCTGTGAATGTGGAGTTGGTGGCATGTGAAACCCGCATGTGGAGCATTCGTTTGTGTGGGATGCTCTACCAGGTTCATTTCAGTCCTAGCCATACAAAGGGCACTAAGCATAGAGTGTGAATCCTGAGTTTCCTTGAGAGCTGCTTGGAAGCCTGATGGTGTGTGAAGTTAGTGAGCCAAATGGAGTTGTTCTCCCACAAGAACCACTCGGCTGATCCTTCTTCAATATGCCCTTCACCAACATGCAGTGTTTCCTTGATTGAATTAGCTCTCACACCAATATTTGCGTCTAGAGCCTTTGCATTGAGGGCTATCTGAAAACGGCTGTGGCGCTGAAGTTGCCTGTGAATGTGGAGTTGGTGGCATGTGAAACCCGCATGTGGAGCATTCGTTTGTGTGAGATGCTGACCAAGCTTCATTTCAGTCCTAGGCACACAAAGGGCACTAAGCATAGAGTGTGAAAACTGAGTTTCCTTGAGAGCTGCTTGGAAGCCTGATGGTGTGTGAAGTTAGTGAGCCAAATGGAGTTGTTCTCCCACAAGAACCACTCGGCTGATCCTTCTTCAATACGCCCTTCACCAACATGCAGTGTTTCCTTGATTGAATTAGCTCTCACACCAATATTTGCGTCTAGAGCCTTTGCATTGAGGGCTAAGTGAAAACGCCTGTGGCGCTGAAGTTGCCTGTGAATGTGGAGTTGGTGGCATGTGAAACCCGCATGTGGAGCATTCGTTTGTGTGGGATGCTCTACCAGGTTCATTCTAGATAATGCACTCAAAGGGCACTAAGCATAGAGTGTGAAAACTGAGTTTCCTTGAGAGCTGCTTGGAAGCCTGATGGTGTGTGAAGTTAGTGAGCCAAATGGAGTTGTTCTCCGACAAGAACCACTCGGCTGATCCTTCTTCAATATGCGCTTCACCAACATGCAGTGTTTCCTTGATTGAATTAGCTCTCACACCAATATTTGCGTCTAGAGCCTTTGCATTGAGGGCTATCTGAAAACGGCTGTGGCGCTGAAGTTGCCTGTGAATGTGGAGTTGGTGGCATGTGAAACCCGCATGTGGAGCATTCGTTTGTGTGGGATGCTCTACCAGGTTCATTCCTAGATAAAGCACTCGAAGGGCACTAAGCATAGAGTGTGAAAACTGAGTTTCCTTGAGAGCTGCTTGGAAGCCTGATGGTGTGTGAAGTTAGTGAGCCAAATGGAGTTGTTCTCCCACAAGAACCACTCGGCTGATCCTTCTTCAATATGCCCTTCACCAACATGCATTGTTTCCTTGATTGAATTAGCTCTCACACCAATATTTGCGTCTAGAGCCTTTGCATTGAGGGCTATCTGAAAACGGCTGTGGCGCTGAAGTTGCCTGTAAATGTGGAGTTGGTGGCATGTGAAACCCGCATGTGGAGCATTCGTTTGTGTGGGATGCTCTACCAGGTTCATTTCAGTCCCAGCCATACAAAGGGCACTAAGCATAGAGTGTGAAAACTGAGTTTCCTTGAGAGCTGCTTGGAAGCCTGATGGTGTGTGAAGTTAGTGAGCCAAATGGAGTTGTTCTCCCACAAGAACCACTCGGCTGATCCTTCTTCAATATGCCCTTCACCAACATGCAGTGTTTCCTTGATTGAATTAGCTCTCACACCAATATTTGCGTCTAGAGCCTTTGCATTGAGGGCTATCTGAAAACGGCTGTGGCGCTGAAGTTGCCTGTGAATGTGGAGTTGGTGGCATGTGAAACCCGCATGTGGAGCATTCGTTTGTGTGGGATGCTGTACCAGGTTCATTCCTAGATAATGCATTCAAACGGCACTAAGCATAGAGTGTGAAAACTGAGTTTCCTTGAGAGCTGCTTGGAAGCCTGATGGTGTGTGAAGTTAGTGAGTCAAATGGAGTTGTTCTCCCACAAGAACCACTCGGCTGATCCTTCTTCAATATGCCCTTCACCAACATGCAGTGTTTCCTTGATTGAATTAGCTCTCACACCAATATTTGCGTCTAGAGCCTTTGCATTGAGGGCTATCTGAAAACGGCTGTGGCGCTGAAGTTGCCTGTGAATGTGGAGTTGGTGGCATGTGAAACCCGCATGTGGAGCATTCGTTTGTGTGGGATGCTGTCCAAGCTTCATTTCAGTCCTAGGCACACAAAGAGCACTAAGCATAGAGTTTGAAAACTGAGTTTCCTTGAGAGCTGCTTGGAAGCCTGATGGTGTGTGAAGTTAGTGAGCCAAATGGAGTTGTTCTCCCACAAGAACCACTCGGCTGATCCTTCTTCAATATGCCCTTCACCAACATGCATTGTTTCCTTGATTGAATTAGCTCTCACACCAATATTTGCGTCTAGAGCCTTTGCATTGAGGGTTATCTGAAAACGGCTGTGGCGCTGAAGTTGCCTGTGAATGTGGAGTTGGTGGCATGTGAAACCCGCATGTGGAGCATTCGTTTGTGTGGGATGCTCTACCAGGTTCATTCCTAGATAATGCACTCAAAGGGCACTAAGCATAGAGTGTGAAAACTGAATTTCCTTGAGAGCTGCTTGGAAGCCTGATGGTGTGTGAAGTTAGTGAGCCAAATGGAGTTGTTCTCCCACAAGAACCACTCGGCTGATCCTCCTTCAATATGCCCTTCACCAACATGCAGTGTTTCCTTGATTGAATTAGCTCTCACACCAATATTTGCGTCTAGAGCCTTTGCATTGAGGGCTATCTGAAAACGGCTGTGGCGCTGAAGTTGCCTGTGAATGTGGAGTTGGTGGCATGTGAAACCCGCATGTGGAGCATTCGTTTGTGTGGGATGCTCTACCAGGTTCATTCCTAGATAATGCATTCAAACGGCACTAAGCATAGAGTTTGAAAACTGAGTTTCCTTGAGAGCTGCTTGGAAGCCTGATGGTGTGTGAAGTTAGTGAGCCCAATGGAGTTGTTCTCCCACAAGAACCACTCGGCTGATCCTTCTTCAAGACACCCTTCACCAACATGCAGTGTTTCCTTGATTGAATTAGCTCTCACACCAATATTTGTGTCTAGAGCCTTTGCATTGAGGGCTATCTGAAAACGGCTGTGGCGCTGAAGTTGCCTGTGAATGTGGAGTTGGTGGCATGTGAAACCCGCATGTGGAGCATTCGTTTGTGTGGGATGCTCTACCAGGTTCATTTCAGTCCTAGCCATACAAAGGGCACTAAGCATAGATTGTGAAAACTGAGTTTCCTTGAGAGCTGCTTGGAAGCCTGATGGTGTGTGAAGTTAGTGAGCCAAATGGAGTTGTTCTCCCACAAGAACCACTCGGCTGATCCTTCTTCAATACGCCCTTCACCAACATGCAGTGTTTCCTTGATTGAATTAGCTCTCACACCAATATTTGCGTCTAGAGCCTTTGCATTGAGGGCTAAGTGAAAACGGCTGTGGCGCTGAAGTTGCCTGTGAATGTGGAGTTGGTGGCATGTGAAACCCGCATGTGGAGCATTCGTTTGTGTGGGATGCTCTACCAGGTTCATTCTAGATAATGCACTCAAAGGGCACTAAGCAAAGAGTGTGAAAACTGAGTTTCCTTGAGAGCTGCTTGGAAGCCTGATGGTGTGTGAAGTTAGTGAGCCAAATGGAGTTGTTCTCCCACAAGAACCACTCGGCTGATCCTTCTTCAATATGCCCTTCACCAACATGCAGTGTTTCCTTGATTGAATTAGCTCTCACACCAATATTTGCGTCTAGAGCCTTTGCATTGAGGGCTATCTGAAAACGGCTGTGGCGCTGAAGTTGCCTGTGAATGTGGAGTTGGTGGCATGTGAAACCCGCATGTGGAGCATTCGTTTGTGTGGGATGCTCTACCAGGTTCATTCCTAGATAATGCACTCAAAGGGCACTAAGCATAGAGTGTGAAAACTGAATTTCCTTGAGAGCTGCTTGGAAGCCTGATGGTGTGTGAAGTTAGTGAGCCAAATGGAGTTGTTCTCCCACAAGAACCACTCGGCTGATCCTCCTTCAATATGCCCTTCACCAACATGCAGTGTTTCCTTGATTGAATTAGCTCTCACACCAATATTTGCGTCTAGAGCCTTTGCATTGAGGGCTATCTGAAAACGGCTGTGGCGCTGAAGTTGCCTGTGAATGTGGAGTTGGTGGCATGTGAAACCCGCATGTGGAGCATTCGTTTGTGTGGGATGCTCTACCAGGTTCATTCCTAGATAATGCATTGAAAGGGCACTAAGCATAGAGTTTGAAAACTGAGTTTCCTTGAGAGCTGCTTGGAAGCCTGATGGTGTGTGAAGTTAGTGAGCCCAATGGAGTTGTTCTCCCACAAGAACCACTCGGCTGATCCTTCTTCAAGACACCCTTCACCAACATGCAGTGTTTCCTTGATTGAATTAGCTCTCACACCAATATTTGTGTCTAGAGCCTTTGCATTGAGGGCTATCTGAAAACGCCTGTGGCGCTGAAGTTGCCTGTGAATGTGGAGTTGGTGGCATGTGAAACCCGCATGTGGAGCATTCGTTTGTGTGGGATGCTCTACCAGGTTCATTCCTAGATAATGCACTCAAAGGGCACTAAGCATAGAGTGTGAAAACTGAATTTCCTTGAGAGCTGCTTGGAAGCCTGATGGTGTGTGAAGTTAGTGAGCCAAATGGAGTTGTTCTCCCACAAGAACCACTCGGCTGATCCTCCTTCAATATGCCCTTCACCAACATGCAGTGTTTCCTTGATTGAATTAGCTCTCACACCAATATTTGCGTCTAGAGCCTTTGCATTGAGGGCTATCTGAAAACGGCTGTGGCGCTGAAGTTGCCTGTGAATGTGGAGTTGGTGGCATGTGAAACCCGCATGTGGAGCATTCGTTTGTGTGGGATGCTCTACCAGGTTCATTCCTAGATAATGCATTGAAAGGGCACTAAGCATAGAGTTTGAAAACTGAGTTTCCTTGAGAGCTGCTTGGAAGCCTGATGGTGTGTGAAGTTAGTGAGCCCAATGGAGTTGTTCTCCCACAAGAACCACTCGGCTGATCCTTCTTCAAGACACCCTTCACCAACATGCAGTGTTTCCTTGATTGAATTAGCTCTCACACCAATATTTGTGTCTAGAGCCTTTGCATTGAGGGCTATCTGAAAACGCCTGTGGCGCTGAAGTTGCCTGTGAATGTGGAGTTGGTGGCATGTGAAACCCGCATGTGGAGCATTCGTTTGTGTGGGATGCTCTACCAGGTTCATTCTAGATAATGCACTCAAAGGGCACTAAGCATAGAGTGTGAAAACTGAGTTTCCTTGAGAGCTGCTTGGAAGCCTGATGGTGTGTGAAGTTAGTGAGCCAAATGGAGTTGTTCTCCCACAAGAACCACTCGGCTGATCCTTCTTCAATATGCCCTTCACCAACATGCAGTGTTTCCTTGATTGAATTAGCTCTCACACCAATATTTGCGTCTAGAGCCTTTGCATTGAGGGCTATCTGAAAACGGCTGTGGCGCTGAAGTTGCCTGTGAATGTGGAGTTGGTGGCATGTGAAACCCGCATGTGGAGCATTCGTTTGTGTGGGATGCTCTACCAGGTTCATTCCTAGATAATGCATTGAAAGGGCACTAAGCATAGAGTTTGAAAACTGAGTTTCCTTGAGAGCTGCTTGGAAGCCTGATGGTGTGTGAAGTTAGTGAGCCCAATGGAGTTGTTCTCCCACAAGAACCACTCGGCTGATCCTTCTTCAATACACCCTTCACCAACATGCAGTGTTTCCTTGATTGAATTAGCTCTCACACCAATATTTGTGTCTAGAGCCTTTGCATTGAGGGCTATCTGAAAACGCCTGTGGCGCTGAAGTTGCCTGTGAATGTGGAGTTGGTGGCATGTGAAACCCGCATGTGGAGCATTCGTTTGTGTGGGATGCTCTACCAGGTTCATTCTAGATAATGCACTCAAAGGGCACTAAGCATAGAGTGTGAAAACTGAGTTTCCTTGAGAGCTGCTTGGAAGCCTGATGGTGTGTGAAGTTAGTGAGCCAAATGGAGTTGTTCTCCCACAAGAACCACTCGGCTGATCCTTCTTCAATATGCCCTTCACCAACATGCAGTGTTTCCTTGATTGAATTAGCTCTCACACCAATATTTGCGTCTAGAGCCTTTGCATTGAGGGCTATCTGAAAACGGCTGTGGCGCTGAAGTTGCCTGTGAATGTGGAGTTGGTGGCATGTGAAACCCGCATGTGGAGCATTCGTTTGTGTGGGATGCTCTACCAGGTTCATTTCAGTCCTAGCCATACAAAGGGCACTAAGCATAGAGTGTGAAAACTGAGTTTCCTTGAGAGCTGCTTGGAAGCCTGATGGTGTGTGAAGTTAGTGAGCCAAATGGAGTTGTTCTCCCACAAGAACCACTCGGCTGATCCTTCTTCAATATGCCCTTCACCAATATGCATTGTTTCCTTGATTGAATTAGCTCTCACACCAATATTTGCTTCTAGAGCCTTTGCATTGAGGGCTATCTGAAAACGGCTGTGGCGCTGAAGTTGCCTGTAAATGTGGAGTTGGTGGCATGTGAAACCCGCATGTGGAGCATTCGTTTGTGTGGGATGCTCTACCAGGTTCATTTCAGTCCTAGCCATACAAAGGGCACTAAGCATAGAGTGTGAAAACTGAATTTCCTTGAGAGCTGCTTGGAAGCCTGATGGTGTGTGAAGTTAGTGAGCCAAATGGAGTTGTTCTCCCACAAGAACCACTCGGCTGATCCTCCTTCAATATGCCCTTCACCAACATGCAGTGTTTCCTTGATTGAATTAGCTCTCACACCAATATTTGCGTCTAGAGCCTTTGCATTGAGGGCTATCTGAAAACGGCTGTGGCGCTGAAGTTGCCTGTGAATGTGGAGTTGGTGGCATGTGAAACCCGCATGTGGAGCATTCGTTTGTGTGGGATGCTCTACCAGGTTCATTCCTAGATAATGCATTCAAACGGCACTAAGCATAGAGTTTGAAAACTGAGTTTCCTTGAGAGCTGCTTGGAAGCCTGATGGTGTGTGAAGTTAGTGAGCCCAATGGAGTTGTTCTCCCACAAGAACCACTCGGCTGATCCTTCTTCAAGACACCCTTCACCAACATGCAGTGTTTCCTTGATTGAATTAGCTCTCACACCAATATTTGTGTCTAGAGCCTTTGCATTGAGGGCTATCTGAAAACGGCTGTGGCGCTGAAGTTGCCTGTGAATGTGGAGTTGGTGGCATGTGAAACCCGCATGTGGAGCATTCGTTTGTGTGGGATGCTCTACCAGGTTCATTTCAGTCCTAGCCATACAAAGGGCACTAAGCATAGATTGTGAAAACTGAGTTTCCTTGAGAGCTGCTTGGAAGCCTGATGGTGTGTGAAGTTAGTGAGCCAAATGGAGTTGTTCTCCCACAAGAACCACTCGGCTGATCCTTCTTCAATACGCCCTTCACCAACATGCAGTGTTTCCTTGATTGAATTAGCTCTCACACCAATATTTGCGTCTAGAGCCTTTGCATTGAGGGCTAAGTGAAAACGGCTGTGGCGCTGAAGTTGCCTGTGAATGTGGAGTTGGTGGCATGTGAAACCCGCATGTGGAGCATTCGTTTGTGTGGGATGCTCTACCAGGTTCATTCTAGATAATGCACTCAAAGGGCACTAAGCAAAGAGTGTGAAAACTGAGTTTCCTTGAGAGCTGCTTGGAAGCCTGATGGTGTGTGAAGTTAGTGAGCCAAATGGAGTTGTTCTCCCACAAGAACCACTCGGCTGATCCTTCTTCAATATGCCCTTCACCAACATGCAGTGTTTCCTTGATTGAATTAGCTCTCACACCAATATTTGCGTCTAGAGCCTTTGCATTGAGGGCTATCTGAAAACGGCTGTGGCGCTGAAGTTGCCTGTGAATGTGGAGTTGGTGGCATGTGAAACCCGCATGTGGAGCATTCGTTTGTGTGGGATGCTCTACCAGGTTCATTCCTAGATAATGCACTCAAAGGGCACTAAGCATAGAGTGTGAAAACTGAATTTCCTTGAGAGCTGCTTGGAAGCCTGATGGTGTGTGAAGTTAGTGAGCCAAATGGAGTTGTTCTCCCACAAGAACCACTCGGCTGATCCTCCTTCAATATGCCCTTCACCAACATGCAGTGTTTCCTTGATTGAATTAGCTCTCACACCAATATTTGCGTCTAGAGCCTTTGCATTGAGGGCTATCTGAAAACGGCTGTGGCGCTGAAGTTGCCTGTGAATGTGGAGTTGGTGGCATGTGAAACCCGCATGTGGAGCATTCGTTTGTGTGGGATGCTCTACCAGGTTCATTCCTAGATAATGCATTGAAAGGGCACTAAGCATAGAGTTTGAAAACTGAGTTTCCTTGAGAGCTGCTTGGAAGCCTGATGGTGTGTGAAGTTAGTGAGCCCAATGGAGTTGTTCTCCCACAAGAACCACTCGGCTGATCCTTCTTCAAGACACCCTTCACCAACATGCAGTGTTTCCTTGATTGAATTAGCTCTCACACCAATATTTGTGTCTAGAGCCTTTGCATTGAGGGCTATCTGAAAACGCCTGTGGCGCTGAAGTTGCCTGTGAATGTGGAGTTGGTGGCATGTGAAACCCGCATGTGGAGCATTCGTTTGTGTGGGATGCTCTACCAGGTTCATTCCTAGATAATGCACTCAAAGGGCACTAAGCATAGAGTGTGAAAACTGAATTTCCTTGAGAGCTGCTTGGAAGCCTGATGGTGTGTGAAGTTAGTGAGCCAAATGGAGTTGTTCTCCCACAAGAACCACTCGGCTGATCCTCCTTCAATATGCCCTTCACCAACATGCAGTGTTTCCTTGATTGAATTAGCTCTCACACCAATATTTGCGTCTAGAGCCTTTGCATTGAGGGCTATCTGAAAACGGCTGTGGCGCTGAAGTTGCCTGTGAATGTGGAGTTGGTGGCATGTGAAACCCGCATGTGGAGCATTCGTTTGTGTGGGATGCTCTACCAGGTTCATTCCTAGATAATGCATTGAAAGGGCACTAAGCATAGAGTTTGAAAACTGAGTTTCCTTGAGAGCTGCTTGGAAGCCTGATGGTGTGTGAAGTTAGTGAGCCAAATGGAGTTGTTCTCCCACAAGAACCACTCGGCTGATCCTTCTTCAAGACACCCTTCACCAACATGCAGTGTTTCCTTGATTGAATTAGCTCTCACACCAATATTTGTGTCTAGAGCCTTTGCATTGAGGGCTATCTGAAAACGCCTGTGGCGCTGAAGTTGCCTGTGAATGTGGAGTTGGTGGCATGTGAAACCCGCATGTGGAGCATTCGTTTGTGTGGGATGCTCTACCAGGTTCATTCTAGATAATGCACTCAAAGGGCACTAAGCATAGAGTGTGAAAACTGAGTTTCCTTGAGAGCTGCTTGGAAGCCTGATGGTGTGTGAAGTTAGTGAGCCAAATGGAGTTGTTCTCCCACAAGAACCACTCGGCTGATCCTTCTTCAATATGCCCTTCACCAACATGCAGTGTTTCCTTGATTGAATTAGCTCTCACACCAATATTTGCGTCTAGAGCCTTTGCATTGAGGGCTATCTGAAAACGGCTGTGGCGCTGAAGTTGCCTGTGAATGTGGAGTTGGTGGCATGTGAAACCCGCATGTGGAGCATTCGTTTGTGTGGGATGCTCTACCAGGTTCATTCCTAGATAATGCATTGAAAGGGCACTAAGCATAGAGTTTGAAAACTGAGTTTCCTTGAGAGCTGCTCGGAAGCCTGATGGTGTGTGAAGTTAGTGAGCCCAATGGAGTTGTTCTCCCACAAGAACCACTCGGCTGATCCTTCTTCAATACACCCTTCACCAACATGCAGTGTTTCCTTGATTGAATTAGCTCTCACACCAATATTTGTGTCTAGAGCCTTTGCATTGAGGGCTATCTGAAAACGCCTGTGGCGCTGAAGTTGCCTGTGAATGTGGAGTTGGTGGCATGTGAAACCCGCATGTGGAGCATTCGTTTGTGTGGGATGCTCTACCAGGTTCATTCTAGATAATGCACTCAAAGGGCACTAAGCATAGAGTGTGAAAACTGAGTTTCCTTGAGAGCTGCTTGGAAGCCTGATGGTGTGTGAAGTTAGTGAGCCAAATGGAGTTGTTCTCCCACAAGAACCACTCGGCTGATCCTTCTTCAATATGCCCTTCACCAACATGCAGTGTTTCCTTGATTGAATTAGCTCTCACACCAATATTTGCGTCTAGAGCCTTTGCATTGAGGGCTATCTGAAAACGGCTGTGGCGCTGAAGTTGCCTGTGAATGTGGAGTTGGTGGCATGTGAAACCCGCATGTGGAGCATTCGTTTGTGTGGGATGCTCTACCAGGTTCATTTCAGTCCTAGCCATACAAAGGGCACTAAGCATAGAGTGTGAAAACTGAGTTTCCTTGAGAGCTGCTTGGAAGCCTGATGGTGTGTGAAGTTAGTGAGCCAAATGGAGTTGTTCTCCCACAAGAACCACTCGGCTGATCCTTCTTCAATATGCCCTTCACCAATATGCATTGTTTCCTTGATTGAATTAGCTCTCACACCAATATTTGCTTCTAGAGCCTTTGCATTGAGGGCTATCTGAAAACGGCTGTGGCGCTGAAGTTGCCTGTAAATGTGGAGTTGGTGGCATGTGAAACCCGCATGTGGAGCATTCGTTTGTGTGGGATGCTCTACCAGGTTCATTTCAGTCCTAGCCATACAAAGGGCACTAAGCATAGAGTGTGAAAACTGAGTTTCCTTGAGAGCTCCTTGGAAGCCTGATGGTGTGTGAAGTTAGTGAGCCAAATGGAGTTGTTCTCCCACAAGAACCACTCGGCTGATCCTTCTTCAATACGCCCTTCACCAACATGCAGTGTTTCCTTGATTGAATTAGCTCTCACACCAATATTTGCGTCTAGAGCCTTTGCATTGAGGGCTAAGTGAAAACGCCTGTGGCGCTGAAGTTGCCTGTGAATGTGGAGTTGGTGGCATGTGAAACCCGCATGTGGAGCATTCGTTTGTGTGGGATGCTCTACCAGGTTCATTCCTAGATAATGCACTCAAAGGGCACTAAGCATAGAGTGTGAAAACTGAGTTTCCTTGAGAGCTGCTTGGAAGCCTGATGGTGTGTGAAGTTAGTGAGCCAAATGGAGTTGTTCTCCCACAAGAACCACTCGGCTGATCCTTCTTCAATATGCCCTTCATCAACATGCAGTGTTTCCTTGATTGAATTAGCTCTCACACCAATATTTGCTTCTAGAGCCTTTGCATTGAGGGCTATCTGAAAACGGCTGTGGCGCTGAAGTTGCCTGTGAATGTGGAGTTGGTGGCATGTGAAACCCGCATGTGGAGCATTCGTTTGTGTGGGATGCTCTACCAGGTTCATTCCTAGATAATGCACTCAAAGGGCACTAAGCATAGAGTGTGAAAACTGAGTTTCCTTGAGAGCTGCTTGGAAGCCTGATGGTGTGTGAAGTTAGTGAGCCCAATGGAGTTGTTCTCCCACAAGAACCACTCGGCTGATCCTTCTTCAATACACCCTTCACCAACATGCAGTGTTTCCTTGATTGAATTAGCTCTCACACCAATATTTGTGTCTAGAGCCTTTGCATTGAGGGCTATCTGAAAACGCCTGTGGCGCTGAAGTTGCCTGTGAATGTGGAGTTGGTGGCATGTGAAACCCGCATGTGGAGCATTCGTTTGTGTGGGATGCTCTACCAGGTTCATTCCTAGATAATGCACTCAAAGGGCACTAAGCATAGAGTGTGAAAACTGAGTTTCCTTGAGAGCTGCTTGGAAGTCCGATGGTGTGTGAAGTTAGTGAGCCAAATGGAGTTGTTCTCCCACAAGAACCACTCGGCTGATCCTTCTTCAATATGCCCTTCACCAACATGCAGTGTTTCCTTGATTGAATTAGCTCTCACACCAATATTTGCGTCTAGAGCCTTTGCATTGAGGGCTATCTGAAAACGGCTGTGGCGCTGAAGTTGCCTGTGAATGTGGAGTTGGTGGCATGTGAAACCCGCATGTGGAGCATTCGTTTGTGTGAGATGCTGACCAAGCTTCATTTCAGTCCTAGGCACACAAAGAGCACTAAGCATAGAGTGTGACAACTGAGTTTCCTTGAGAGCTGCTTGGAAGCCTGATGGTGTGTGAAGTTAGTGAGCCAAATGGAGTTGTTCTCCCACAAGAACCACTCGGCTGATCCTTCTTCAATATGCCCTTCACCAACATGCAGTGTTTCCTTGATTGAATTAGCTCTCACACCAATATTTGCGTCTAGAGCCTTTGCATTGAGGGCTATCTGAAAACGGCTGTGGCGCTGAAGTTGCCTGTGAATGTGGAGTTGGTGGCATGTGAAACCCGCATGTGGAGCATTCGTTTGTGTGGGATGCTCTACCAGGTTCATTCCTAGATCATGCACTCAAAGGGCACTAGACATAGAGTGTGAAAACTGAGTTTCCTTGAGAGCTGCTTGGAAGCCTGATGGTGTGTGAAGTTAGTGAGCCAAATGGAGTTGTTCTCCGACAAGAACCACTCGGCTGATCCTTCTTCAATATGCCCTTCACCAACATGCAGTGTTTCCTTGATTGAATTAGCTCTCACACCAATATTTGCGTCTAGAGCCTTTGCATTGAGGGCTATCTGAAAACGGCTGTGGCGCTGAAGTTGCCTGTGAATGTGGAGTTGGTGGCATGTGAAACCCGCATGTGGAGCATTCGTTTGTGTGGGATGCTCTACCAGGTTCATTTCAGTCCTAGCCATACAAAGGGCACTAAGCATAGAGTGTGAAACCTGAGTTTCCTTGAGAGCTGCTTGGAAGCCTGATGGTGTGTGAAGTTAGTGAGCCAAATGGAGTTGTTCTCCCACAAGAACCACTCGGCTGATCCTTCTTCAATATGCCCTTCACCAACATGCAGTGTTTCCTTGATTGAATTAGCTCTCACACCAATATTTGCGTCTAGAGCCTTTGCATTGAGGGCTATCTGAAAACGGCTGTGGCGCTGAAGTTGCCTGTGAATGTGGAGTTGGTGGCATGTGAAACCCGCATGTGGAGCATTCGTTTGTGTGGGATGCTCTACCAGGTTCATTTCAGTCCTAGCCATACAAAGGGCACTAAGGATAGAGTTTGAAAACTGAGTTTCCTTGAGAGCTGCTTGGAAGCCTGATGGTGTGTGAAGTTAGTGAGCCAAATGGAGTTGTTCTCCCACAAGAACCACTCGGCTGATCCTTCTTCAATATGCCCTTCACCAACATGCAGTGTTTCCTTGATTGAATTAGCTCTCACACCAATATTTGCGTCTAGAGCCTTTGCATTGAGGGCTATCTGAAAACGGCTGTGGCGCTGAAGTTGCCTGTGAATGTGGAGTTGGTGGCATGTGAAACCCGCATGTGGAGCATTCGTTTGTGTGGGATGCTCTACCAGGTTCATTTCAGTCCTAGCCATACAAAGGGCACTAAGGATAGAGTGTGAAACCTGAGTTTCCTTGAGAGCTGCTTGGAAGCCTGATGGTGTGTGAAGTTAGTGAGCCAAATGGAGTTGTTCTCCCACAAGAACCACTCGGCTGATCCTTCTTCAATATGCCCTTCACCAACATGCAGTGTTTCCTTGATTGAATTAGCTCTCACACCAATATTTGCGTCTAGAGCCTTTGCATTGAGGGCTATCTGAAAACGGCTGTGGCGCTGAAGTTGCCTGTGAATGTGGAGTTGGTGGCATGTGAAACCCGCATGTGGAGCATTCGTTTGTGTGGGATGCTCTACCAGGTTCATTCCTAGATAAAGCACTCGAAGGGCACTAAGCATAGAGTGTGAAAACTGAGTTTCCTTGAGAGCTGCTTGGAAGCCTGATGGTGTGTGAAGTTGGTGAGCCAAATGGAGTTGTTCTCCCACAAGAACCACTCGGCTGATCCTTCTTCAATATGCCCTTCACCAACATGCATTGTTTCCTTGATTGAATTAGCTCTCACACCAATATTTGCGTCTAGAGCCTTTGCATTGAGGGCTATCTGAAAACGGCTGTGGCGCTGAAGTTGCCTGTAAATGTGGAGTTGGTGGCATGTGAAACCCGCATGTGGAGCATTCGTTTGTGTGGGATGCTCTACCAGGTTCATTTCAGTCCCAGCCATACAAAGGGCACTAAGCATAGAGTGTGAAAACTGAGTTTCCTTGAGAGCTGCTTGGAAGCCTGATGGTGTGTGAAGTTAGTGAGCCAAATGGAGTTGTTCTCCCACAAGAACCACTCGGCTGATCCTTCTTCAATATGCCCTTCACCAACATGCAGTGTTTCCTTGATTGAATTAGCTCTCACACCAATATTTGCGTCTAGAGCCTTTGCATTGAGGGCTATCTGAAAACGGCTGTGGCGCTGAAGTTGCCTGTGAATGTGGAGTTGGTGGCATGTGAAACCCGCATGTGGAGCATTCGTTTGTGTGGGATGCTGTACCAGGTTCATTCCTAGATAATGCATTCAAACGGCACTAAGCATAGAGTGTGAAAACTGAGTTTCCTTGAGAGCTGCTTGGAAGCCTGATGGTGTGTGAAGTTAGTGAGCCAAATGGAGTTGTTCTCCCACAAGAACCACTCGGCTGATCCTTCTTCAATATGCCCTTCACCAACATGCAGTGTTTCCTTGATTGAATTAGCTCTCACACCAATATTTGCGTCTAGAGCCTTTGCATTGAGGGCTATCTGAAAACGGCTGTGGCGCTGAAGTTGCCTGTGAATGTGGAGTTGGTGGCATGTGAAACCCGCATGTGGAGCATTCGTTTGTGTGGGATGCTGTCCAAGCTTCATTTCAGTCCTAGGCACACAAAGAGCACTAAGCATAGAGTGTGAAAACTGAGTTTCCTTGAGAGCTGCTTGGAAGCCTGATGGTGTGTGAAGTTAGTGAGCCAAATGGAGTTGTTCTCCCACAAGAACCACTCGGCTGATCCTTCTTCAATATGCCCTTCACCAACATGCATTGTTTCCTTGATTGAATTAGCTCTCACACCAATATTTGCTTCTAGAGCCTTTGCATTGAGGGCTATCTGAAAACGGCTGTGGCGCTGAAGTTGCCTGTGAATGTGGAGTTGGTGGCATGTGAAACCCGCATGTGGAGCATTCGTTTGTGTGGTATGCTCTACCAGGTTCATTCCTAGATAATGCATTCAAACGGCACTAAGCATAGAGTGTGAAAACTGAGTTTCCTTGAGAGCTGCTTGGAAGCCTGATGGTGTGTGAAATTAGTGAGCCAAATGGAGTTGTTCTCCCACAAGAACCACTCGGCTGATCCTTCTTCAATATGCCCTTCACCAACATGCAGTGTTTCCTTGATTGAATTAGCTCTCACACCAATATTTGCGTCTAGAGCCTTTGCATTGAGGGCTATCTGAAAACGGCTGTGGCGCTGAAGTTGCCTGTGAATGTGGAGTTGGTGGCATGTGAAACCCGCATGTGGAGCATTCGTTTGTGTGGGATGCTCTACCAGGTTCATTCTAGATAATGCACTCAAAGGGCACTAAGCATAGAGTGTGAAAACTGAGTTTCCTTGAGAGCTGCTTGGAAGCCTGATGGTGTGTGAAGTTAGTGAGCCAAATGGAGTTGTTCTCCCACAAGAACCACTCGGCTGATCCTTCTTCAATATGCCCTTCACCAACATGCAGTGTTTCCTTGATTGAATTAGCTCTCACACCAATATTTGCGTCTAGAGCCTTTGCATTGAGGGCTATCTGAAAACGGCTGTGGCGCTGAAGTTGCCTGTGAATGTGGAGTTGGTGGCATGTGAAACCCGCATGTGGAGCATTCGTTTGTGTGGGATGCTCTACCAGGTTCATTCCTAGATAATGCACTCAAAGGGCACTAAGCATAGAGTGTGAAAACTGAGTTTCCTTGAGAGCTGCTTGGAAGCCTGATGGTGTGTGAAGTTAGTGAGCCAAATGGAGTTGTTCTCCCACAAGAACCACTCGGCTGATCCTTCTTCAATATGCCCTTCATCAACATGCAGTGTTTCCTTGATTGAATTAGCTCTCACACCAATATTTGCGTCTAGAGCCTTTGCATTGAGGGCTATCTGAAAACGCCTGTGGCGCTGAAGTTGCCTGTGAATGTGGAGTTGGTGGCATGTGAAACCCACATGTGGAGCATTCGTTTGTGTGGGATGCTCTACCAGGTTCATTCCTAGATAATGCACTCAAAGGGCACTAAGCCTAGAGTGTGAAAACTGAATTTCCTTGAGAGCTGCTTGGAAGCCTGATGGTGTGTGAAGTTAGTGAGCCAAATGGAGTTGTTCTCCCACAAGAACCACTCGGCTGATCCTCCTTCAATATGCCCTTCACCAACATGCAGTGTTTCCTTGATTGAATTAGCTCTCACACCAATATTTGCGTCTAGAGCCTTTGCATTGAGGGCTATCTGAAAACGGCTGTGGCGCTGAAGTTGCCTGTGAATGTGGAGTTGGTGGCATGTGAAACCCGCATGTGGAGCATTCGTTTGTGTGGGATGCTCTACCAGGTTCATTCCTAGATAATGCATTGAAAGGGCACTAAGCATAGAGTTTGAAAACTGAGTTTCCTTGAGAGCTGCTTGGAAGCCTGATGGTGTGTGAAGTTAGTGAGCCCAATGGAGTTGTTCTCCCACAAGAACCACTCGGCTGATCCTTCTTCAATACACCCTTCACCAACATGCAGTGTTTCCTTGATTGAATTAGCTCTCACACCAATATTTGTGTCTAGAGCCTTTGCATTGAGGGCTATCTGAAAACGCCTGTGGCGCTGAAGTTGCCTGTGAATGTGGAGTTGGTGGCATGTGAAACCCGCATGTGGAGCATTCGTTTGTGTGGGATGCTCTACCAGGTTCATTCTAGATAATGCACTCAAAGGGCACTAAGCATAGAGTGTGAAAACTGAGTTTCCTTGAGAGCTGCTTGGAAGCCTGATGGTGTGTGAAGTTAGTGAGCCAAATGGAGTTGTTCTCCCACAAGAACCACTCGGCTGATCCTTCTTCAATATGCCCTTCACCGACATGCAGTGTTTCCTTGATTGAATTAGCTCTCACACCAATATTTGCGTCTAGAGCCTTTGCATTGAGGGCTATCTGAAAACGGCTGTGGCGCTGAAGTTGCCTGTGAATGTGGAGTTGGTGGCATGTGAAACCCGCATGTGGAGCATTCGTTTGTGTGGGATGCTCTACCAGGTTCATTCCTTGATAATGCATTCAAACGGCACTAAGCATAGAGTGTGAAAACTGAGTTTCCTTGAGAGCTGCTTGGAAGCCTGATGGTGTGTGAAGTTAGTGAGCCAAATGGAGTTGTTCTCCCACAAGAAACACTCGGCTGATCCTTCTTCAATATGCCCTTCACCAACATGCAGTGTTTCCTTGATTGAATTAGCTCTCACACCAATATTTGCGTCTAGAGCCTTTGCATTGAGGGCTATCTGAAAACGGCTGTGGCGCTGAAGTTGCCTGTGAATGTGGAGTTGGTGGCATGTGAAACCCGCATGTGGAGCATTCGTTTGTGTGGGATGCTCTACCAGGTTCATTCCTAGATCATGCACTCAAAGGGCACTAGACATAGAGTGTGAAAACTGAGTTTCCTTGAGAGCTGCTTGGAAGCCTGATGGTGTGTGAAGTTAGTGAGCCAAATGGAGTTGTTCTCCCACAAGAACCACTCGGCTGATCCTTCTTCAATATGCCCTTAACCAACATGCAGTGTTTCCTTGATTGAATTAGCTCTCACACCAATATTTGCGTCTAGAGCCTTTGCATTGAGGGCTATCTGAAAACGGCTGTGGCGCTGAAGTTGCCTGTGAATGTGGAGTTGGTGGCATGTGAAACCCGCATGTGGAGCATTCGTTTGTGTGGGATGCTCTACCAGGTTCATTTCAGTCCTAGCCCTACAAAGGGCACTAAGGATAGAGTGTGAAACCTGAGTTTCCTTGAGAGCTGCTTGGAAGCCTGATGGTGTGTGAAGTTAGTGAGCCAAATGGAGTTGTTCTCCCACAAGAACCACTCGGCTGATCCTTCTTCAATATGCCCTTCACCAACATGCAGTGTTTCCTTGATTGAATTAGCTCTCACACCAATATTTGCGTCTAGAGCCTTTGCATTGAGGGCTATCTGAAAACGGCTGTGGCGCTGAAGTTGCCTGTGAATGTGGAGTTGGTGGCATGTGAAACCCGCATGTGGAGCATTCGTTTGTGTGAGATGCTGAACAAGCTTCATTTCAGTCCTAGGCACACAAAGGGCACTAAGCATAGAGTGTGAAAACTGAGTTTCCTTGAGAGCTGCTTGGAAGCCTGATGGGGTGTGAAGTTATTGAGCCAAATGGAGTTGTTCTCCCACAAGAACCACTCGGCTGATCCTTCTTCAATATGCCCTTCACCAACATGCAGTGTTTCCTTGATTGAATTAGCTCTCACAACAATATTTGCGTCTAGAGCCTTTGCATTGAGGGCTATCTGAAAACGGCTGTGGCGCTGAAGTTGCCTGTGAATGTGGAGTTGGTGGCATGTGAAACCCGCATGTGGAGCATTCGTTTGTGTGGGATGCTCTACCAGGTTCATTCCTTGATAATGCATTCAAACGGGACTAAGCATAGAGTGTGAAAACTGAGTTTCCTTGAGAGCTGCTTGGAAGCCTGATGGTGTGTGAAGTTAGTGAGCCAAATGGAGTTGTTCTCCCACAAGAACCACTCGGCTGATCCTTCTTCAATATGCGCTTCACCAACATGCAGTGTTTCCTTGATTGAATTAGCTCTCACACCAATATTTGCGTCTAGAGCCTTTGCATTGAGGGCTATCTGAAAACGGCTGTGGCGCTGAAGTTGCCTGTGAATGTGGAGTTGGTGGCATGTGAAACCCGCATGTGGAGCATTCGTTTGTGTGGGATGCTCTACCAGGTTCATTCCTAGATAAAGCACTCAAAGGGCACTAAGCATAGAGTGTGAAAACTGAGTTTCCTTGAGAGCTGCTTGGAAGCCTGATGGTGTGTGAAGTTAGTGAGCCAAATGGAGTTGTTCTCCCACAAGAACCACTCGGCTGATCCTTCTTCAATATGCCCTTCACCAACATGCAGTGTTTCCTTGATTGAATTAGCTCTCACACCAATATTTGCGTCTAGAGCCTTTGCATTGAGGGCTATCTGAAAACGGCTGTGGCGCTGAAGTTGCCTGTAAATGTGGAGTTGGTGGCATGTGAAACCCGCATGTGGAGCATTCGTTTGTGTGGGATGCTCTACCAGGTTCATTTCAGTCCCAGCCATACAAAGGGCACTAAGCATAGAGTGTGAAAACTGAGTTTCCTTGAGAGCTGCTTGGAAGCCTGATGGTGTGTGAAGTTAGTGAGCCAAATGGAGTTGTTCTCCCACAAGAACCACTCGGCTGATCCTTCTTCAATATGCCCTTCACCAACATGCAGTGTTTCCTTGATTGAATTAGCTCTCACACCAATATTTGCGTCTAGAGCCTTTGCATTGAGGGCTATCTGAAAACGGCTGTGGCGCTGAAGTTGCCTGTGAATGTGGAGTTGGTGGCATGTGAAACCCGCATGTGGAGCATTCGTTTGTGTGGGATGCTCTACCAGGTTCATTCCTAGATAATGCATTCAAACGGCACTAAGCATAGAGTGTGAAAACTGAGTTTCCTTGAGAGCTGCTTGGAAGCCTGATGGTGTGTGAAGTTAGTGAGCCAAATGGAGTTGTTCTCCCACAAGAACCACTCGGCTGATCCTTCTTCAATATGCCCTTCACCAACATGCAGTGTTTCCTTGATTGAATTAGCTCTCACACCAATATTTGCGTCTAGAGCCTTTGCATTGAGGGCTATCTGAACACGGCTGTGGCGCTGAAGTTGCCTGTGAATGTGGAGTTGGTGGCATGTGAAACCCGCATGTGGAGCATTCGTTTGTGTGGGATGCTGTCCAAGCTTCATTTCAGTCCTAGGCACACAAAGAGCACTAAGCATAGAGTGTGAAAACTGAGTTTCCTTGAGAGCTGCTTGGAAGCCTGATGGTGTGTGAAGTTAGTGAGCCAAATGGAGTTGTTCTCCCACAAGAACCACTCGGCTGATCCTTCTTCAATATGCCCTTCACCAACATGCATTGTTTCCTTGATTGAATTAGCTCTCACACCAATATTTGCTTCTAGAGCCTTTGCATTGAGGGCTATCTGAAAACGGCTGTGGCGCTGAAGTTGCCTGTGAATGTGGAGTTGGTGGCATGTGAAACCCGCATGTGGAGCATTCGTTTGTGTGGGATGCTCTACCAGGTTCATTCCTAGATAATGCATTCAAAGGGCACTAAGCATAGAGTGTGAAAACTGAGTTTCCTTGAGAGCTGCTTGGAAGCCTGATGGTGTGTGAAATTAGTGAGCCAAATGGAGTTGTTCTCCCACAAGAACCACTCGGCTGATCCTTCTTCAATATGCCCTTCACCAACATGCAGTGTTTCCTTGATTGAATTAGCTCTCACACCAATATTTGCGTCTAGAGCCTTTGCATTGAGGGCTATCTGAAAACGGCTGTGGCGCTGAAGTTGCCTGTGAATGTGGAGTTGGTGGCATGTGAAACCCGCATGTGGAGCATTCGTTGGTGTGGGATGCTCTACCAGGTTCATTCCTAGATAATGCACTCAAAGGGCACTAAGCATAGAGTGTGAAAACTGAGTTTGCTTGAGAGCTGCTTGGAAGCCTGATGGTGTGTGAAGTTAGTGAGCCAAATGGAGTTGTTCTCCCACAAGAACCACTCGGCTGATTCTTCTTCAATATGCCGTTCACCAACATGCAGTGTTTCCTTGATTGAATTAGCTCTCACACCAATATTTGCGTCTAGAGCCTTTGCATTGAGGGCTATCTGAAAACGGCTGTGGCGCTGAAGTTGCCTGTGAATGTGGAGTTGGTGGCATGTGAAACCCGCATGTGGAGCATTCGTTTGTGTGGGATGCTCTACCAGGTTCATTCCTAGATAATGCACTCAAAGGGCACTAAGCATAGAGTGTGAAAACTGAGTTTGCTTGAGAGCTGCTTGGAAGCCTGATGGTGTGTGAAGTTAGTGAGCCAAATGGAGTTGTTCTCCCACAAGAACCACTCGGCTGATCCTTCTTCAATATGCCCTTCATCAACATGCAGTGTTTCCTTGATTGAATTAGCTCTCACACCAATATTTGCGTCTAGAGCCTTTGCATTGAGGGCTATCTGAAAACGGCTGTGGCGCTGAAGTTGCCTGTGAATGTGGAGTTGGTGGCATGTGAAACCCGCATGTGGAGCATTCGTTTGTGTGGGATGCTCTACCAGGTTCATTCCTAGATAATGCACTCAAAGGGCACTAAGCATAGAGTGTGAAAACTGAGTTTCCTTGAGAGCTGCTTGGAAGCCTGATGGTGTGTGAAGTTAGTGAGCCAAATGGAGTTGTTCTCCCACAAGAACCACTCGGCTGATCCTTCTTCAATATGCCCTTCACCAACATGCAGTGTTTCCTTGATTGAATTAGCTCTCACACCAATATTTGCGTCTAGAGCCTTTGCATTGAGGGCTATCTGAAAACGGCTGTGGCGCTGAAGTTGCCTGTGAATGTGGAGTTGGTGGCATGTGAAACCCGCATGTGGAGCATTCGTTTGTGTGGGATGCTCTACCAGGTTCATTCCTAGATAATGCACTCAAAGGGCACTAAGCATAGAGTGTGAAAACTGAGTTTCCTTGAGAGCTGCTTGGAAGCCTGATGGTGTGTGAAGTTAGTGAGCCAAATGGAGTTGTTCTCCCACAAGAACCACTCGGCTGATCCTTCTTCAATATGCCCTTCACCAACATGCACTGTTTCCTTGATTGAATTAGCTCTCACACCAATATTTGCGTCTAGAGCCTTTGCATTGAGGGCTATCTGAAAACGGCTGTGGCGCTGAAGTTGCCTGTGAATGTGGAGTTGGTGGCATGTGAAACCCGCATGTGGAGCATTCGTTTGTGTGGGATGCTCTACCAGGTTCATTCCTAGATAATGCATTCAAACGGCACTAAGCATAGAGTGTGAAAACTGAGTTTCCTTGAGAGCTGCTTGGAAGCCTGATGGTGTGTGAAGTTAGTGAGCCAAATGGAGTTGTTCTCCCACAAGAACCACTCGGCTGATCCTTCTTCAATATGCCCTTCACCAACATGCAGTGTTTCCTTGATTGAATTAGCTCTCACACCAATATTTGCGTCTAGAGCCTTTGCATTGAGGGCTATCTGAAAACGGCTGTGGCGCTGAAGTTGCCTGTGAATGTGGAGTTGGTGGCATGTGAAACCCGCATGTGGAGCATTCGTTTGTGTGGGATGCTGACCAAGCTTCATTTCAGTCCTAGGCACACAAAAAGCTCTAAGCATAGAGTGTGAAAACTGAGTTTCCTTGAGAGCTGCTTGGAAGCCTGATGGTGTGTGAAGTTAGTGAGCCAAATGGAGTTGTTCTCCCACAAGAACCACTCGGCTGATCCTTCTTCAATATGCCCTTCACCAACATGCAGTGTTTCCTTGATTGAATTAGCTCTCACACCAATATTTGCGTCTAGAGCCTTTGCATTGAGGGCTATCTGAAAACGGCTGTGGCGCTGAAGTTGCCTGTGAATGTGGAGTTGGTGGCATGTGAAACCCGCATGTGGAGCATTCGTTTGTGTGGGATGCTCTACCAGGTTCATTTCAGTCCTAGCCATACAAAGGGCACTAAGCATAGAGTGTGAAAACTGAGTTTCCTTGAGAGCTGCTTTAAAGCCTGATGGTGTGTGAAGTTAGTGAGCCAAATGGAGTTGTTCTCCCACAAGAACCACTCGGCTGATCCTTCTTCAATATGCCCTTCACCAACATGCAGTGTTTCCTTGATTGAATTAGCTCTCACACCAATATTTGCGTCTAGAGCCTTTGCATTGAGGGCTATCTGAAAACGGCTGTGGCGCTGAAGTTGCCTGTGAATGTGGAGTTGGTGGCATGTGAAACCCGCATGTGGAGCATTCGTTTGTGTGGGATGCTCTACCAGGATCATTCCTAGATAATGCATTCAAACGGCACTAAGCATAGAGTGTGAAAACTGAGTTTCCTTGAGAGCTGCTTGGAAGCCTGATGGTGTGTGACGTTAGTGAGCCAAATGGAGTTGTTCTCCCACAAGAACCACTCGGCTGATCCTTCTTCAATATGCCCTTCACCAACATGCAGTGTTTCCTTGATTGAATTAGCTCTCACACCAATATTTGCGTCTAGAGCCTTTGCATTGAGGGCTATCTGAAAACGGCTGTGGCGCTGAAGTTGCCTGTGAATGTGGAGTTGGTGGCATGTGAAACCCGCATGTGGAGCATTCGTTTGTGTGGGATGCTGACCAAGCTTCATTTCAGTCCTAGGCACACAAAGAGCACTAAGCATAGAGTGTGAAAACTGAGTTTCCTTGAGAGCTGCTTGGAAGCCTGATGGTGTGTGAAGTTAGTGAGCCAAATGGAGTTGTTCTCCCACAAGAACCACTCGGCTGATCCTTCTTCAATATGCCCTTCACCAACATGCAGTGTTTCCTTGATTGAATTAGCTCTCACACCAATATTTGCGTCTAGAGCCTTTGCATTGAGGGCTATCTGAAAACGGCTGTGGCTCTGAAGTTGCCTGTGAATGTGGAGTTGGTGGCATGTCAAACCCGCATGTGGAGCATTCGTTTGTGTGGGATGCTCTACCAGGTTCATTCCTAGATAATGCACTCAAAGGGCACTAAGCATAGAGTGTGAAAACTGAGTTTCCTTGAGAGCTGCTTGGAAGCCTGATGGTGTGTGAAGTTAGTGAGCCAAATGGAGTTGTTCTCCCACAAGAACAACTCGGCTGATCCTTCTTCAATATGCCCTTCACCAACATGCAGTGTTTCCTTGATTGAATTAGCTCTCACACCAATATTTGCGTCTAGAGCCTTTGCATTGAGGGCTATCTGAAAACGGCTGTGGCGCTGAAGTTGCCTGTGAATGTGGAGTTGGTGGCATGTGAAACCCGCATGTGGAGCATTCGTTTGTGTGGGATGCTCTACCAGGTTCATTTCAGTCCTAGCCATACAAAGGGCACTAAGCATAGAGTGTGAAAACTGAGTTTCCTTGAGAGCTGCTTGGAAGCCTGATGGTGTGTGAAGTTAGTGAGCCAAATGGAGTTGTTCTCCCACAAGAACCACTCGGCTGATCCTTCTTCAATATGCCCTTCACCAACATGCAGTGTTTCCTTGATTGAATTAGCTCTCACACCAATATTTGCGTCTAGAGCCTTTGCATTGAGGGCTATCTGAAAACGGCTGTGGTGCTGAAGTTGCCTGTGAATGTGGAGTTGGTGGCATGTGAAACCCGCATGTGGAGCATTCGTTTGTGTGGGATGCTCTACCAGGTGCATTCCTAGATAATGCATTCAAACGGCACTAAGCATAGAGTGTGAAAATTGAGTTTCCTTGAGAGCTGCTTGGAAGCCTGATGGTGTGTGAAGTTAGTGAGCCAAATGGAGTTGTTCTCCCACAAGAACCACTCGGCTGATCCTTCTTCAATATGCCCTTCACCAACATGCAATGTTTCCTTGATTGAATTAGCTCTCACACCAATATTTGCGTCTAGAGCCTTTGCATTGAGGGCTATCTGAAAACGGCTGTGGCGCTGAAGTTGCCTGTGAATGTGGAGTTGGTGGCATGTGAAACCCGCATGTGGAGCATTCGTTTGTGTGGGTTGATGACCAAGCTTCATTTCAGTCCTAGGCACACAAAAAGCTCTAAGCATAGAGTGTGAAAACTGAGTTTGCTTGAGAGCTGCTTGGAAGCCTGATGGTGTGTGAAGTTAGTGAGCCAAATGGAGTTGTTCTCCCACAAGAACCACTCGGCTGATCCTTCTTCAATATGCCCTTCACCAACATGCAGTGTTTCCTTGATTGAATTAGCTCTCACACCAATATTTGCGTCTAGAGCCTTTGCATTGAGGGCTATCTGAAAACGGCTGTGGCGCTGAAGTTGCCTGTGAATGTGGAGTTGGTGGCATGTGAAACCCGCATGTGGAGCATTCGTTTGTGTGGGATGCTCTACCAGGTTCATTCCTAGATAATGCACTCAAAGGGCACTAAGCATAGAGTGTGAAAACTGAGTTTCCTTGAGAGCTGCTTGGAAGCCTGATGGTGTGTGAAGTTAGTGAGCCAAATGGAGTTGTTCTCCCACAAGAACCACTCGGCTGATCCTTCTTCAATATGCCCTTCACCAACATGCAGTGTTTCCTTGATTGAATTAGCACTCACACCAAAATTTGCGTCTAGAGCCTTTGCATTGAGGGCTATCTGAAAACGGCTGTGGCGCTGAAGTTGCTTGTGAGTGTGGAGGTGGTGGCATGTGAAACCCGCATGTGGAGCATTCGTTTGTGTGGGATGCTCTACCAGGTTCATTCCTAGATAATGCACTCAAAGGGCACTAAGCATAGAGTGTGAAAACTGAGTTTCCTTGAGAGCTGCTCGGAAGCCTGATGGTGTGTGAAGTTAGTGAGCCAAATGGAGGTGTTCTCCCACAAGAACCACTTGGCTGATCCTTCTTCAATATGCCCTTCACCAACATGCAGTGTTTCCTTGATTGAATTAGCTCTCACACCAATATTTGCGTCTAGAGCCTTTGCATTGAGGGCTATCTGAAAACGGCTGTGGCGCTGAAGTTGCCTGTGAATGTGGAGTTGGTGGCATGTGAAACCCGCATGTGGAGCATTCGTTTGTGTGGGATGCTGACCAAGCTTCATTTCAGTCCTAGGCACACAAAGAGCACTAAGCATAGAGTGTGAAAATTGAGTTTCCTTGAGAGCTGCTTGGAAGCCTGATGGTGTGTGAAGTTAGTGAGCCAAATGGAGTTGTTCTCCCACAAGAACCACTTGGCTGATCCTTCTTCAATATGCCCTTCACCAACATGCAGTGTTTCCTTGATTGAATTAGCTCTCACACCAATATTTGCGTCTAGAGCCTTTGCATTGAGGGCTATCTGAAAACGGCTGTGGCGCTGAAGTTGCCTGTGAATGTGGAGTTGGTGGCATGTGAAACCCGCATGTGGAGCATTCGTTTGTGTGGGATGCTCTACCAGGTTCATTCCTAGATAATGCACTCAATGGGCACTAAGCATAGAGTGTGAAAACTGAGTTTCCTTGAGAGCTGCTCGGAAGCGTGATGGTGTGTGAAGTTAGTGAGCCAAATGGAGTTGTTCTCCCACAAGAACCACTCGGCTGATCCTTCTTCAATATGCCCTTCACCAACATGCAGTGTTTCCTTGATTGAATTAGCTCTCACACCAATATTTGCGTCTAGATCCTTTGCATTGAGGGCTATCTGAAAATGGCTGTGGCGCTGAAGTTGCCTGTGAATGTGGAGTTGGTGGCATGTGAAACCCGCATGTGGAGCATTCGTTTGTGTGGGATGCTCTACCAGGTTCATTCCTAGATAATGCACTCAAAGGGCACTAAGCATAGAGTGTGAAAACTGAGTTTCCTTGAGAGCTGCTTGGAAGCCTGATGGTGTGTGAAGTTAGTGAGCCAAATGGAGTTGTTCTCCCACAAGAACCACTCGGCTGATCCTTCTTCAATATGCCCTTCACCAACATGCAGTGTTTCCTTGATTGAATTAGCTCTCACACCAATATTTGCGTCTAGAGCCTTTGCATTGAGGGCTATCTGAAAATGGCTGTGGCGCTGAAGTTGCCTGTGAATGTGGAGTTGGTGGCATGTGAAACCCGCATGTGGAGCATTCGTTTGTGTGGGATGCTCTACCAGGTTCATTTCATTCCAACCATACAAAGGGCACTAAGCATAGAGTGTGAAAACTGAGTTTCCTTGAGAGCTGCTTGGAAGCCTGATGGTGTGTGAAGTTAGTGAGCCAAATGGAGTTGTTCTCCCACAAGAACCACTCGGCTGATCCTTCTTCAATATGCCCTTCACCAACATGCAGTGTTTCCTTGATTGAATTAGCTCTCACACCAATATTTGCGTCTAGAGCCTTTGCATTGAGGGCTATCTGAAAATGGCTGTGGCGCTGAAGTTGCCTGTGAATGTGGAGTTGGTGGCATGTGAAACCCGCATGTGGAGCATTCGTTTGTGTGGGATGCTCTACCAGGTTCATTCCTAGATAATGCACTCAAAGGGCACTAAGCATAGAGTGTGAAAACTGAGTTTCCTTGAGAGCTGCTTGGAAGCCTGATGGTGTGTGAAGTTAGTGAGCCAAATGGAGTTGTTCTCCCACAAGAACCACTCGGCTGATCCTTCTTCAATATGCCCTTCACCAACATGCAGTGTTTCCTTGATTGAATTAGCTCTCACACCAATATTTGCGTCTAGAGCCTTTGCATTGAGGGCTATCTGAAAACGGCTGTGGCGCTGAAGTTGCCTGTGAATGTGGAGTTGGTGGCATGTGAAACCCGCATGTGGAGCATTCGTTTGTGTGGGATGCTCTACCAGGTTCATTCCTAGATAATGCACTCAAAGGGCACTAAGCATAGAGTGTGAAAACTGAGTTTCCTTGAGAGCTGCTTGGAAGCCTGATGGTGTGTGAAGTTAGTGAGCCAAATGGAGTTGTTCTCCCACAAGAACCACTCGGCTGATCCTTCTTCAATATGCCCTTCACCAACATGCAGTGTTTCCTTGATTGAATTAGCTCTCACACCAATATTTGCGTCTAGAGCCTTTGCATTGAGGGCTATCTGAAAACGGCTGTGGCGCTGAAGTTGCCTGTGAATGTGGAGTTGGTGGCATGTGAAACCCGCATGTGGAGCATTCGTTTGTGTGGGATGCTCTACCAGGTTCATTTCAGTCCTAGCCATACAAAGGGCACTAAGCATAGAGTGTGAAAACTGAGTTTCCTTGAGAGCTGCTTGGAAGCCTGATGGTGTGTGAAGTTAGTGAGCCAAATGGAGTTGTTCTCCCACAAGAACCACTCGGCTGATCCTTCTTCAATATGCCCTTCACCAACATGCAGTGCTTCCTTGATTGAATTAGCTCTCACACCAATATTTGCGTCTAGAGCCTTTGCATTGAGGGCTATCTGAAAACGGCTGTGGCGCTGAAGTTGCCTGTGAATGTGGAGTTGGTGGCATGTGAAACCCGCATGTGGAGCATTCGTTTGTGTGGGATGCTCTACCAGGTTCATTCCTAGATAATGCACTCAAAGGGCACTAAGCATAGAGTGTGAAAACTGAGTTTCCTTGAGAGCTGCTTGGAAGCCTGATGGTGTGTGAAGTTAGTGAGCCAAATGGAGTTGTTCTCCCACAAGAACCACTCGGCTGATCCTTCTTCAATATGCCCTTCACCACCATGCAGTGTTTCCTTGATTGAATTAGCTCTCACACCAATATTTGCGTCTAGAGCCTTTGCATTGAGGGCTATCTGAAAACGGCTGTGGCGCTGAAGTTGCCTGTGAATGTGGAGTTGGTGGCATGTGAAACCCGCATGTGGAGCATTCGTTTGTGTGGGATGCTCTACCAGGTTCATTCCTAGATAATGCACTCAAAGGGCACTAAGCATAGAGTGTGAAAACTGAGTTTCCTTGAGAGCTGCTTGGAAGCCTGATGGTGTGTGAAGTTAGTGAGCCAAATGGAGTTGTTCTCCCACAAGAACCACTCGGCTGATCCTTCTTCAATATGCCCTTCACCAACATGCAGTGTTTCCTTGATTGAATTAGCTCTCACACCAATATTTGCGTCTAGAGCCTTTGCATTGAGGGCTATCTGAAAACGGCTGTGGCACTGAAGTTGCCTGTGAGTGTGGAGGTGGTGGCATGTGAAACCCGCATGTGGAGCATTCGTTTGTGTGGGATGCTCTACCAGGTTCATTCCTAGATAATGCACTCAAAGGGCACTAAGCATAGAGTGTGAAAACTGAGTTTCCTTGAGAGCTGCTCGGAAGCCTGATGGTGTGTGAAGTTAGTGAGCCAAATGGAGGTGTTCTCCCACAAGAACCACTCGGCTGATCCTTCTTCAATATGCCCTTCACCACCATGCAGTGTTTCCTTGATTGAATTAGCTCTCACACCAATATTTGCGTCTAGAGCCTTTGCATTGAGGGCTATCTGAAAACGGCTGTGGCGCTGAAGTTGCCTGTGAATGTGGAGTTGGTGGCATGTGAAACCTGCATGTGGAGCATTCGTTTGTGTGGGATGCTCTACCAGGTTCATTCCTAGATAATGCACTCAAAGGGCACTAAGCATAGAGTGTGAAAACTGAGTTTCCTTGAGAGCTGCTTGGAAGCCTGATGGTGTGTGAAGTTAGTGAGCCAAATGGAGTTGTTCTCCCACAAGAACCACTCGGCTGATCCTTCTTCAATATGCCCTTCACCAACATGCAGTGTTTCCTTGATTGAATTAGCTCTCACACCAATATTTGCGTCTAGAGCCTTTGCATTGAGGGCTATCTGAAAATGGCTGTGGCGCTGAAGTTGCCTGTGAATGTGGAGTTGGTGGCATGTGAAACCCGCATGTGGAGCATTCGTTTGTGTGGGATGCTCTACCAGGTTCATTTCAGTCCTAGCCATACAAAGGGCACTAAGCATAGAGTGTGAAAACTGAGTTTCCTTGAGAGCTGCTTGGAAGCCTGATGGTGTGTGAAGTTAGTGAGCCAAATGGAGTTGTTCTCCCACAAGAACCACTCGGCTGATCCTTCTTCAATATGCCCTTCACCAACATGCAGTGTTTCCTTGATTGAATTAGCTCTCACACCAATATTTGTGTCTAGAGCCTTTGCATTGAGGGCTATCTGAAAATGGCTGTGGCGCTGAAGTTGCCTGTGAATGTGGAGTTGGTGGCATGTGAAACCCGCATGTGGAGCATTCGTTTGTGTGGGATGCTCTACCAGGTTCATTCCTAGATAATGCACTCAAAGGGCACTAAGCATAGAGTGTGAAAACTGAGTTTCCTTGAGAGCTGCTTGGAAGCCTGATGGTGTGTGAAGTTAGTGAGCCAAATGGAGTTGTTCTCCCACAAGAACCACTCGGCTGATCCTTCTTCAATATGCCCTTCACCAACATGCAGTGTTTCCTTGATTGAATTAGCTCTCACACCAATATTTGCGTCTAGAGCCTTTGCATTGAGGGCTATCTGAAAACGGCTGTGGCGCTGAAGTTGCCTGTGAATGTGGAGTTGGTGGCATGTGAAACCCGCATGTGGAGCATTCGTTTGTGTGGGATGCTCTACCAGGTTCATTCCTAGATAATGCACTCAAAGGGCACTAAGCATAGAGTGTGAAAACTGAGTTTCCTTGAGAGCTGCTTGGAAGCCTGATGGTGTGTGAAGTTAGTGAGCCAAATGGAGTTGTTCTCCCACAAGAACCACTCGGCTGATCCTTCTTCAATATGCCCTTCACCACCATGCAGTGTTTCCTTGATTGAATTAGCTCTCACACCAATATTTGCGTCTAGAGCCTTTGCATTGAAGGCTATCTGAAAACGGCTGTGGCGCTGAAGTTGCCTGTGAATGTGGAGTTGGTGGCATGTGAAACCCGCATGTGGAGCATTCGTTTGTGTGGGATGCTCTACCAGGTTCATTCCTAGATAATGCACTCAATGGGCACTAAGCATAGAGTGTGAAAACTGAGTTTCCTTGAGAGCTGCTCGGAAGCGTGATGGTGTGTGAAGTTAGTGAGCCAAATGGAGTTGTTCTCCCACAAGAACCACTCGGCTGATCCTTCTTCAATATGCCCTTCACCAACATGCAGTGTTTCCTTGATTGAATTAGCTCTCACACCAATATTTGCGTCTAGAGCCTTTGCATTGAGGGCTATCTGAAAACGGCTGTGGCGCTGAAGTTGCCTGTGAATGTGGAGTTGGTGGCATGTGAAACCCGCATGTGGAGCATTCGTTTGTGTGGGATGCTCTACCAGGTTCATTCCTAGATAATGCACTCAAAGGGCACTAAGCATAGAGTGTGAAAACTGAGTTTCCTTGAGAGCTGCTTGGAAGCCTGATGGTGTGTGAAGTTAGTGAGCCAAATGGAGTTGTTCTCCCACAAGAACCACTCGGCTGATCCTTCTTCAATATGCCCTTCACCAACATGCAGTGTTTCCTTGATTGAATTAGCTCTCACACCAATATTTGCGTCTAGAGCCTTTGCATTGAGGGCTATCTGAAAATGGCTGTGGCGCTGAAGTTGCCTGTGAATGTGGAGTTGGTGGCATGTGAAACCCGCATGTGGAGCATTCGTTTGTGTGGGATGCTCTACCAGGTTCATTTCAGTCCTAGCCATACAAAGGGCACTAAGCATAGAGTGTGAAAACTGAGTTTCCTTGAGAGCTGCTTGGAAGCCTGATGGTGTGTGAAGTTAGTGAGCCAAATGGAGTTGTTCTCCCACAAGAACCACTCGGCTGATCCTTCTTCAATATGCCCTTCACCAACATGCAGTGTTTCCTTGATTGAATTAGCTCTCACACCAATATTTGCGTCTAGAGCCTTTGCATTGAGGGCTATCTGAAAATGGCTGTGGCGCTGAAGTTGCCTGTGAATGTGGAGTTGGTGGCATGTGAAACCCGCATGTGGAGCATTCGTTTGTGTGGGATGCTCTACCAGGTTCATTCCTAGATAATGCACTCAAAGGGCACTAAGCATAGAGTGTGAAAACTGAGTTTCCTTGAGAGCTGCTTGGAAGCCTGATGGTGTGTGAAGTTAGTGAGCCAAATGGAGTTGTTCTCCCACAAGAACCACTCGGCTGATCCTTCTTCAATATGCCCTTCACCACCATGCAGTGTTTCCTTGATTGAATTAGCTCTCACACCAATATTTGCGTCTAGAGCCTTTGCATTGAAGGCTATCTGAAAACGGCTGTGGCGCTGAAGTTGCCTGTGAATGTGGAGTTGGTGGCATGTGAAACCCGCATGTGGAGCATTCGTTTGTGTGGGATGCTCTACCAGGTTCATTCCTAGATAATGCACTCAAAGGGCACTAAGCATAGAGTGTGAAAACTGAGTTTCCTTGAGAGCTGCTTGGAAGCCTGATGGTGTGTGAAGTTAGTGAGCCAAATGGAGTTGTTCTCCCACAAGAACCACTCGGCTGATCCTTCTTCAATATGCCCTTCACCAACATGCAGTGTTTCCTTGATTGAATTAGCTCTCACACCAATATTTGCGTCTAGAGCCTTTGCATTGAGGGCTATCTGAAAACGGCTGTGGCGCTGAAGTTGCCTGTGAGTGTGGAGGTGGTGGCATGTGAAACCCGCATGT
Source organism: Ochotona princeps (assembly GCF_030435755.1). NCBI lineage: Eukaryota > Metazoa > Chordata > Mammalia > Lagomorpha > Ochotonidae > Ochotona > Ochotona princeps. The sequence goes on along the minus strand of NW_026700477.1, from coordinate 3,645 downwards.
GGAGCATTCGTTTGTGTGGGATGCTCTACCAGGTTCATTCCTAGATAATGCACTCAAAGGGCACTAAGCATAGAGTGTGAAAACTGAGTTTCCTTGAGAGCTGCTCGGAAGCCTGATGGTGTGTGAAGTTAGTGAGCCAAATGGAGGTGTTCTCCCACAAGAACCACTCGGCTGATCCTTCTTCAATATGCCCTTCACCACCATGCAGTGTTTCCTTGATTGAATTAGCTCTCACACCAATATTTGCGTCTAGAGCCTTTGCATTGAGGGCTATCTGAAAACGGCTGTGGCGCTGAAGTTGCCTGTGAATGTGGAGTTGGTGGCATGTGAAACCTGCATGTGGAGCATTCGTTTGTGTGGGATGCTCTACCAGGTTCATTCCTAGATAATGCATTCAAACGGCACTAAGCATAGAGTGTGAAAACTGAGTTTCCTTGAGAGCTGCTTGGAAGCCTGATGGTGTGTGAAGTTAGTGAGCCAAATGGAGTTGTTCTCCCACAAGAACCACTCGGCTGATCCTTCTTCAATATGCCCTTCACCAACATGCAGTGTTTCCTTGATTGAATTAGCTCTCACACCAATATTTGCGTCTAGAGCCTTTGCATTGAGGGCTATCTGAAAACGGCTGTGGCGCTGAAGTTGCCTGTGAATGTGGAGTTGGTGGCATGTGAAACCCGCATGTGGAGCATTCGTTTGTGTGGGATGCTCTACCAGGTTCATTCCTAGATAATGCACTCAAAGGGCACTAAGCATAGAGTGTGAAAACTGAGTTTCCTTGAGAGCTGCTTGGAAGCCTGATGGTGTGTGAAGTTAGTGAGCCAAATGGAGTTGTTCTCCCACAAGAACCACTCGGCTGATCCTTCTTCAATATGCCCTTCACCAACATGCAGTGTTTCCTTGATTGAATTAGCTCTCACACCAATATTTGCGTCTAGAGCCTTTGCATTGAGGGCTATCTGAAAACGGCTCTGGCGCTGAAGTTGCCTGTGAATGTGGAGTTGGTGGCATGTGAAACCCGCATGTGGAGCATTCGTTTGTGTGGGATGCTCTACCAGGTTCATTCCTAGATAATGCACTCAAAGGGCACTAAGCATAGAGTGTGAAAACTGAGTTTCCTTGAGAGCTGCTTGGAAGCCTGATGGTGTGTGAAGTTAGTGAGCCAAATGGAGTTGTTCTCCCACAAGAACCACTCGGCTGATCCTTCTTCAATATGCCCTTCACCAACATGCAGTGTTTCCTTGATTGAATTAGCTCTCACACCAATATTTGCGTCTAGAGCCTTTGCATTGAGGGCTATCTGAAAATGGCTGGGGCGCTGAAGTTGCCTGTGAATGTGGAGTTGGTGGCATGTGAAACCCGCATGTGGAGCATTCGTTTGTGTGGGATACTCTACCAGGTCCATTTCAGTCCTAGCCATACAAAGGGCACTAAGCATAGAGTGTGAAAACTGAGTTTCCTTGAGAGCTGCTTTAAAGCCTGATGGTGTGTGAAGTTAGTGAGCCAAATGGAGTTGTTCTCCCACAAGAACCACTCGGCTGATCCTTCTTCAATATGCCCTTCACCAACATGCAGTGTTTCCTTGATTGAATTAGCTCTCACACCAATATTTGCGTCTAGAGCCTTTGCATTGAGGGCTATCTGAAAACGGCTGTGGCGCTGAAGTTGCCTGTGAATGTGGAGTTGGTGGCATGTGAAACCCGCATGTGGAGCATTCGTTTGTGTGGGATGCTCTACCAGGTTCATTCCTAGATAATGCATTCAAAGGGCACTAAGCATAGAGTGTGAAAACTGAGTTTCCTTGAGAGCTGCTTGGAAGCCTGATGGTGTGTGAAGTTAGTGAGCCAAATGGAGTTGTTCTCCCACAAGAACCACTCGGCTGATCCTTCTTCAATATGCCCTTCACCAACATGCAGTGTTTCCTTGATTGAATTAGCTCTCACACCAATATTTGCGTCTAGAGCCTTTGCATTGAGGGCTATCTGAAAATGGCTGTGGCGCTGAAGTTGCCTGTGAATGTGGAGTTGGTGGCATGTGAAACCCGCATGTGGAGCATTCGTTTGTGTGGGATGCTGACCAAGCTTCATTTCAGTCCTAGGCACACAAAGAGTACTAAGCATAGAGTGTGAAAACTGAGTTTCCTTGAGAGCTGCTTGGAAGCCTGATGGTGTGTGAAGTTAGTGAGCCAAATGGAGTTGTTCTCCCACAAGAACCACTCGGCTGATCCTTCTTCAATATGCCCTTCACCAACATGCAGTGTTTCCTTGATTGAATTAGCTCTCACACCAATATTTGCGTCTAGAGCCTTTGCATTGAGGGCTATCTGAAAACGGCTGTGGCGCTGAAGTTGCCTGTGAATGTGGAGTTGGTGGCATGTCAAACCCGCATGTGGAGCATTCGTTTGTGTGGGATGCTCTACCAGGTTCATTCCTAGATTATGCACTCAAAGGGCACTAAGCATAGAGTGTGAAAACTGAGTTTCCTTGAGAGCTGCTTGGAAGCCTGATGGTGTGTGAAGTTAGTGAGCCAAATGGAGTTGTTCTCCCACAAGAACCACTCGGCTGATCCTTCTTCAATATGCCCTTCACCAACATGCAGTGTTTCCTTGATTGAATTAGCTCTCACACCAATATTTGCGTCTAGAGCCTTTGCATTGAGGGCTATCTGAAAACGGCTGTGGCGCTGAAGTTGCCTGTGAATGTGGAGTTGGTGGCATGTGAAACCCGCATGTGGAGCATTCGTTTGTGTGGGATGCTCTACCAGGTTCATTCCTAGATAATGCACTCAAAGGGCACTAAGCATAGAGTGTGAAAACTGAGTTTCCTTGAGAGCTGCTTGGAAGCCTGATGGTGTGTGAAGTTAGTGAGCCAAATGGAGTTGTTCTCCCACAAGAACCACTCGGCTGATCCTTCTTCAATATGCCCTTCACCAACATGCAGTGTTTCCTTGATTGAATTAGCTCTCACACCAATATTTGCGTCTAGAGCCTTTGCATTGAGGGCTATCTGAAAACGGCTGTGGCGCTGAAGTTGCCTGTGAATGTGGAGTTGGTGGCATGTGAAACCCGCATGTGGAGCATTCGTTTGTGTGGGATGATGACCAAGCTTCATTTCAGTCCTAGGCACACAAAAAGCTCTAAGCATAGAGTGTGAAAACTGAGTTTGCTTGAGAGCTGCTTGGAAGCCTGATGGTGTGTGAAGTTAGTGAGCCAAATGGAGTTGTTCTCCCACAAGAACCACTCGGCTGATCCTTCTTCAATATGCCCTTCACCAACATGCAGTGTTTCCTTGATTGAATTAGCTCTCACACCAATATTTGCGTCTAGAGCCTTTGCATTGAGGGCTATCTGAAAACGGCTGTGGCGCTGAAGTTGCCTGTGAATGTGGAGTTGGTGGCATGTAAAACCCGCATGTGGAGCATTCGTTTGTGTGGGATGCTCTACCAGGTTCATTCCTAGATAATGCACTCAAAGGGCACTAAGCATAGAGTGTGAAAACTGAGTTTCCTTGAGAGCTGCTTGGAAGCCTGATGGTGTGTGAAGTTAGTGAGCCAAATGGAGTTGTTCTCCCACAAGAACCACTCGGCTGATCCTTCTTCAATATGCCCTTCACCAACATGCAGTGTTTCCTTGATTGAATTAGCTCTCAC
>NW_026700476.1:0-26627 GCF_030435755.1 Ochotona princeps | reverse complement strand
GGTTTCACATGCCACCAACTCCACATTCTCAGGCAAGTTCAGCGCCACAGCCGTTTTCAGATAGCTCTAAATGCAAAGGCTCTAAATGCAAATATTGGTGTGAGAGCTAATTCAATCAAGGAAACAGTGCATGTTGGTGAAGGGCATATTGAACAGGAATCAGCCGAGTGGTTCTTGCTTGAGAACAACTCCATTTGGCTCACTAACTTCACACACCATCAGGCTTCCAAGCAGCTCTCAAAGAAACTCAGTTTTCACACTCTATGCTTAGTGCCCTTTGCGTGCCTAGGACTGAAATGAAGCTTGGTGAGCATCCCACACATACGAATGCTCCACGTGCGTGTTTCACATGCCACCAACTCCACATTCTCAGGCAAGTTCAGCTCCACAGCCGTTTTCAGATAGCCCTCAATGCAAAAGACGCAAATATTGGTGTGAGAGCTAATTCAATCAAGGAAACACTGCATGTTGGTGAAGGGCATATTGAAAAAGGGTGAGCTCAGGGGTTCTTGTGTGAGAACAACTCCATTTGGCTCACTAACTTCAAACACCATCAGGCTTCCAAGCAGCTCTCAAGGAAACTCAGTTTTCACACTCTATGCTTAGTGCCCTTTGAGTGCATTATCTAGGAATGAACCTGGTAGAGCATCACACACAAACGAATGCTCCACATGCGGGTTTCACATGCCACCAACTCCACATTCACAGGCAACTTCAGAGCCACAGCCGTTTTCAGATAGCCCTCAATGCAAAGGCTCTAGACGCAAATATTGGTGTGAGAGCTAATTCAATCAAGGAAACACTGCATGTTGGTGAAGGGCATATTGAAGAAGGATCAGCCGAGTGGTTCTTGTGGGAGAACAACTCCATTTGGCTCACTAACTTCATACACCATCAGGCTTCCAAGCAGCTCTCAAGGAAACTCAGTTTTCACACTCTATGTTTAGTGCCCTTTGAGTGTATTATCTAGGAATGAACCTGGTAGAGCATTCCACACAAATGAATGCTCCACATGCGGGTTTCACATGCCACCAACTCCACATTCTCAGGCAACTTCAGCGCCACAGCCGTTTTCAGATAGCTCTCAATGCAAAGGCTCTAGACGAAAATATTGGTGTGAGAGCTAATTCAATCAAGGAAGCAGTGCATGTTGGTGAAGGGCATATTGAACAGGAATCAGCCGAGTGGTTCTTGTGGGAGAACAACTCCATTTGGCTCACTAACTTCACACACCATCAGGCTTCCAAGCAGCTCTCAAGGAAACTCAGTTTTCACACTCTATGCTTAGTGCCCTTTGAGTGCATTATCTAGGAATGAATCTGGTAGAGCATCCCACACAAACGAATGCTCCACATTCGGGTTTCACGTGCCACCAACTCCACATTCACAAGCAAATTCAGCGCCACAGCCGTTTTCAGATAGCCCTCAATGCAAAGGCTCTAGACGCAAATATTCCTATGAGAGCTAATTCAATCATGGAAACGCTGCATGTTGGTGAAGGGCATATTGCAGAAGGATCAGCCGAGTGGTTCTTGTGCTAGAACAACTCCATTTGGCTCACTAACTTCACACACCATCAGGCTTCAAAGCAGCTCTCAAGGAAACTCAATTTTCACACTCTATGCTTAGTGCCCTTTGAGTGTATTATCTAGGAAAGAACCTGGTAGAGCATCCCACACAAACGAATGCTCCACATGCGGGTTTCACATTCCACCAACTCCACATTCACAGGCAACTTCAGCGCCACAGCCGTTTTCAGATAGCCCTTAATGCAAAGGCTCTAGACGCAAATATTGGTGTGAGAGCTAATTCAATCAAGGAAACACTGCATGTTGGTGAAGTGCATATTGAAGAAGGATCAGCCGAGTGGTTCTTGTGGGAGAACAACTCCATTTGGCTCACTAACTTCACACACCATCAGGCTTCCAAGCAGCTCTCAAGGAAACTCAGTTTTCACACTCTTTGCTTAGTGCCCTTTGCGTGCCTAGGACTGAAATGAAGCTTGGTGAGCATCCCACACAAACGAATGCTTCACATGCGGGTTTTACATGCCACCAACTCCACATTCACAGGCAACTTCAGCGCCACAGCCGTTTTCAGATAGCCCTCAATGCAAAGGTTCTAGACGCAAATATTTGTGTGAGAGCTAATTCAATCAAGGAAACACTGCATGTTGGTGAAGGGCATATTGAAGAAGGATCAGCCGAGTGGTTCTTGTGGGAGAACAGCTCCATTTGGCTCACTAACTTCACACACCATCAGGCTTCCAAGCAGCTCTCAAGGAAACTCAGTTTTCACACTCTATGCTTAGTGCCCTTTGAGTGCATTATCTAGAAATGAACCTGGTAGAGCATCCCACACAAAGGAATGCTCCACATGCGGGTTTCACATGCCAACAACTCCACATTCACAGGCAACTTCAGCGCCACAGCCGTTTTCAGTAGTTCTCAATGCAAAGGCTCTAGACGCAAATATTGGTGTGAGAGCTAATTCAATCAAGGAAACACTGCATGTTGGTGAAGGGCATATTGCAGAAGGATCAGCCGAGTGGTTCTTGTGGGAGAACAACTCCATTTGGCTCACTAACTTCACACACCATCAGGCTTCCAAGCAGCTCTCAAGGAAACTCAGTTTTCACACTCTATGCTTAGTGCCCTTTGAGTGCATTATCTAGGAATGAATCTGGTAGAGCATCCCACACAAACGAATGCTCCACATGCGGGTTTCACATGCCAACAACTCCACATTCACAGGCAACTTCAGCGCCACAGCCGTTTTCAGTAGTTCTCAATGCAAAGGCTCTAGATGCAAATATTGGTGTGAGAGCTAATTCAATCAAGGAAACACTGCATGTTGGTGAAGGGCATATTGCAGAAGGATCAGCCGAGTGGTTCTTGTGGGAGAACAACTCCATTTGGCTCACTAACTTCACACACCATCAGGCTTCCAAGCAGCTCTCAAGGAAACTCAGTTTTCACACTCTATGCTTAGTGCCCTTTGAGTGCATTATCTAGGAATGAATCTGTTAGAGCATCCCACACAAACGAATGCTCCACATGCGGGTTTCACATGCCAACAACTCCACATTCACAGGCAACTTCAGCGCCACAGCCGTTTTCTGATTAAATCCAAAGGCTCTAGACGCAAATATTGGTGTGAGAGCTAATTCAATCAAGGAAACACTGCATGTTATTGAAGGGCATATTGCAGAAGGATCAGCCGAGTGGTTCTTGTGGGAGAACAACTCCATTTGGCTCACTAACTACACACACCATCAGGCTTCCAAGCAGCTCTCAAGGAAACTCAGATTTCACACTCTATGCTTAGTGCCCTTTGAGTGCATTATCTAGGAATGAACCTGGTACAGCATCCCACACAAACGAATGCTCCACATGCGGGTTTCGCATGCCACCATCTCGACATTCTCAGGCAACTTCATCGCCACAGCCGTTTTCAGTAGTTCTCAATGCAAAGGCTCTAGACGCAAATATTGGTGTGAGAGCTAATTCAATCAAGGAAACACTGCATGTTGGTGAAGGGCATATTGAAGAAGGATCAGCCGAGTGGTTCTTGTGGGGGAACAACTCCATTTGGCTCACTAACTTCACACACCATCAGGCTTCCAAGCAGCTCTCAAGGAAACTCAGTTTTCACACTCCATGCTTAGTGCCCTTTGAGTGCATTATCTAGGAATGAACATGGTAGAGCATCCCACACAAACGAATGCTCCACATGCGGGTTTCACATGCCACCAACTCCACATTCACAGGCAACTTCAGCACCACAGCCGTTTTCAGTAGTTCTCAATGCAAAGGCTCTAGACGCAAATATTGGTGTGAGAGCTAATTCAATCAAGGAAACACTGCATGTTGGTGAAGGGCATATTGAAGAAGGATCAGCCGAGTGGTTCTTGTGGGGGAACAACTCCATTTGGCTCACTAACTTCACACACCATCAGGCTTCCAAGCAGCTCTCAAGGAAACTCAGTTTTCACACTCTATGCTTAGTGCCCTTTGAGGGCCTAGGACTAAAATGAATCTTGGTGAGCATGCCACACAAACGAATGCTCCACATGCGGGTTTCACATGCCACCAACTCCACATTCACAGGCAACTTCAGCGCCACAGCCGTTTTCAGATAGCCCTCAATGCAAAGGCTCTAGACGCAAATATTGGTGTGAGAGCTAACTCAATCAAGGAAACACTGCATGTTGGTGAAGGGCATATTGAAGAAGGGTCAGCTCAGGGGTTCTTGTGGGAGAACAACTCCATTTGGCTCACTAACTTCACACACCATCAGGCTTCCAAGCAGCTCTCAAGGAAACTCAGTTTTCACACTCTATGCTTAGTGCCCTTTGAGTGCATTATCTAGGAATGAACCTGGTAGAGCATCCCACACAAATGAATGCTCCACATGCGGGTTTCACATGCCACCAACTCCACATTCACAGGCAACTTCAGAGCCACAGCCGTTTTTAGATAGCCCTCAATGCAAAGGCTCTAGACGCAAATATGGGTGTGAGAGCTAATTCAATCAAGGAAACACTGCATGTTGGTGAAGGGCATATTGAAGAAGGGTCAGCTCAGGGGTTCTTGTGGGAGAACAACTCCATTTGGCTCACTAACTTCACACACCATCAGGCTTCCAAGCAGCTCTCAAGGAAACTCAGTTTTCACACTCTATGCTTAGTGCCCTTTGAGTGCATTATCTAGGAATGAACCTGGTAGAGCATCCCACACAAACGAATGCTCCACATAAGGGTTTCACATGCCACCAACTCCACATTCACAGGCAACTTCAGAGCCACAGCCATTTTTAGATAGCCCTCAATGCAAAGTCTCTAGACACAAATATTTGTGTGAGAGCTAATTCAATCAAGGAAACACTGCATGTTGGTGAAGGGCATATTGAAGAAGGGTCAGCTCAGGGGTTCTTGTGGGAGAACAACTCCATTTGGCTCACTAACTTCACACACCATCAGGCTTCCAAGCAGCTCTCAAGGAAACTCAGTTTTCACACTCTATGCTTAGTGCCCTTTGAGTGCATTATCTAGGAATGAGTCTGGTAGAGCATCCCACACAAACGAATGCTCCACATGCGGGTTTCACATGCCACCAACTCCACATTCACAGGCAACTTCAGCGCCACAGCCGTTTTCAGATAGCCCTCAATGCAAAGGCTCTAGACGCAAATATTGGTGTGAGAGCTAATTCAATCAAGGAAGCACTGCATGTTGGTGAAGGGCATATTGAAGAAGGATCAGCCAAGTGGTTCTTGTGCGAGAACAACTCCATTTGGCTCACTAACTTCACACACCATCAGGCTTCCAAGCAGCTCTCAAGGAAACTCACTTTTCACACTCTATGCTTAGTGCCCTTTGCGTGCCTAGGACTGAAATGAAACTTGTTCAGCATCCCACACAAACGAATGCTCCACATGCGGGTTTCACATGCCACCAACTCCACATTCACAGGCAACTTCAGCGTCACAGCAGTTTTCTGATTCAATCCAAAGGCTCTAGACGCAAATATTGGTGTGAGAGCTAATTCAATCAAGGAAACACTGCATGTTGGTGAAGGGCATACTGAAGAAGGATCAGCCGAGTGGTTCTTGTTTGAGAACAACTCCATTTGGCTCACTAACTACACACACCATCAGGCTTCCAAGCAGCTCTCAAGGAAACTCAGTTTTCACACTCTATGCTTTGTGCCCTTTGAGTGCATTATCTAGGAATGAACCCGGTAGGGCATTCCACACAAACGAATGCTCCACATGCGGGTTTCACATGCCACCAACTCCACATTCACAGGCAACTTCAGCGCCACAGCCGTTTTCAGATAGCCCTCAATGCAAAGGCTCTAGACGCAAATATTGGTGTGAGAGCTAATTCAATCAAGGAAACACTGCATGTTGGTGAAGGGCATATTGAAGAAGGATCAGCCGAGTGGTTCTTGTGGGAGAACAACTCCATTTGGCTCACTAACTTCACATACCATCAGGCTTCCAAGCAGCTCTCAAGGAAACTCAGTTTTCACACTCTATGCTTAGTGAACTTTGAGTGCCTAGGACGGAAATGAAGCTTGGTCAGCATCCCACACATACGAATGCTCCACATGCGGGTTTCACATGCCACCAACTCCACATTCACAGGCAACTTCAGCGCCACAGCCATTTTCAGATAGCCCTCAATGCAAAGGCTCTAGATGAAAATATTGGTGTGAGAGCTAATTCAATCAAGGAAACACTGCATGTTGGTGAAGGGCATATTGCAGAAGTATCAGCCGAGTGGTTCTTGTGCTAGAACAACTCCATTTGGCTCACTAACTTCACACACCATCAGGCTTCCAAGCAGCTCTCAAGGAAACTCAGTTTTCACACTCTATGCTTAGTGCCCTTTGAGTGCATTATCTAGGAATGAACCTGGTACAGCATCCCACACAAACGAATGCTCCAATGCAGGTTTCACATGCCAACAACTCCACATTCACAGGCAACTTCAACGCCACAGCCATTTTCAGATAGCCCTGAATGCAAAGGCTCTAGCTGAAAATATTGGTGTGAGAGCTAATTCAATCAAGTAAACACTGCATGTTGGTGAAGGGCATATTGAAGAAGAATCAGCCGAGTGGTTCTTGTGGGAGAACAACTCCATTTGGCTCACTAACTTCACACACCATCAGGCTTCCAAGCAGCTCTCAAAGAAACTCAGTTTTCACACTCTATGCTTAGTGCCCTTTGCGTGCCTAGGACTGAAATGAAGCTTGGTCAGCATCCCACACAAACGAATGCTCCACGTGCGTGTTTCACATGCCACCAACTCCACATTCTCAGGCAAGTTCAGCGCCACAGCCGTTTTCACATAGCCCTCAATGCAAAGGCTCTAGACGCAAATATTGGTGTGAGAGCTAATTCAATCAAGGAAACACTGCATGTTGGTGAAGGGCATATTGAAGAAGGATCAGCTGAGTGGTTCTTGTGGGAGAACAACTCCATTTGGCTCACTAACTTCACACACCATCAGGCTTCCAAGCAGCTCTCAAGGAAACTCAGTTTTTACACTCTATGCTTAGCGCCCTTTGAGTGCATTTTCTAGGAATGAACCTGGTAGAGTATCCCACACAAACGAATGCTCCACATGCGTGTTTCACATGCCACCAACTCCACATTCTCAGGCAAGTTCAGCGCCACAGCCGTTTTCAGATAGCCCTCAATGCAAAAGACGCAAATATTGGTGTGAGAGCTAATTCAATCAAGGAAACACTGCATGTTGGTGAAGGGCATATTGAAAAAGGGTGAGCACAGGGGTTCTTGTGGGAGAACAACTCCATTTGGCTCACTAACTTCAAACACCATCAGGCTTCCAAGCAGCTCTCAAGAAAACTCAGTTTTCACACTCTATGCTTAGTGCCCTTTGAGTGTATTATCTAGGAATGAACCTGGTAGAGCATCCCACACAAACGAATGCTCCACATGCGGGTTTCACATGCCACCAACTCCACATTCACAGGCAACTTCAGCGCCACAGCCGTTTTCAGATAGCCCTCAATGCAAAGGCTCTAGACGCAAATATTGGTGTGAGAGCTAATTCAATCAAGGAAACACTGCATGTTGGTGAAGTGCATATTGAAGAAGGATCAGCCGAGTGGTTCTTGTGGGAGAACAACTCCATTTGGCTCACTAACTTCACACACCATCAGGCTTCCAAGCAGCTCTCAAGGAAACTCAGTTTTCACACTCTATGCTTAGTGCCCTTTGAGTGCCTAGGACGGAAATGAAGCTTGGTCAGCATCCCACACATACGAATGCTCCACATGCGGGTTTCACATGCCACCAACTCCACATTCACAGGCAACTTCAGCGCCACAGCCATTTTCAGATAGCCCTCAATGCAAAGGCTCTAGATGAAAATATTGGTGTGAGAGCTAATTCAATCAAGGAAACACTGCATGTTGGTGAAGGGCATATTGCAGAAGTATCAGCCGAGTGGTTCTTGTGCTAGAACAACTCCATTTGGCTCACTAACTTCACACACCATCAGGCTTCCAAGCAGCTCTCAAGGAAACTCAGTTTTCACACTCTATGCTTAGTGCCCTTTGAGTGCATTATCTAGGAATGAACCTGGTACAGCATCCCACACAAACGAATGCTCCAATGCAGGTTTCACATGCCAACAACTCCACATTCACAGGCAACTTCAACGCCACAGCCATTTTCAGATAGCCCTGAATGCAAAGGCTCTAGCTGAAAATATTGGTGTGAGAGCTAATTCAATCAAGTAAACACTGCATGTTGGTGAAGGGCATATTGAAGAAGAATCAGCCGAGTGGTTCTTGTGGGAGAACAACTCCATTTGGCTCACTAACTTCACACACCATCAGGCTTCCAAGCAGCTCTCAAAGAAACTCAGTTTTCACACTCTATGCTTAGTGCCCTTTGCGTGCCTAGGACTGAAATGAAGCTTGGTCAGCATCCCACACAAACGAATGCTCCACGTGCGTGTTTCACATGCCACCAACTCCACATTCTCAGGCAAGTTCAGCGCCACAGCCGTTTTCACATAGCCCTCTATGCAAAGGCTCTAGACGCAAATATTGGTGTGAGAGCTAATTCAATCAAGGAAACACTGCATGTTGGTGAAGGGCATATTGCAGAAGGATCAGCTGAGTGGTTCTTGTGGGAGAACAACTCCATTTGGCTCACTAACTTCACACACCATCAGGCTTCCAAGCAGCTCTCAAGGAAACTCAGTTTTTACACTCTATGCTTAGCGCCCTTTGAGTGCATTTTCTAGGAATGAACCTGGTAGAGTATCCCACACAAACGAATGCTCCACATGCGTGTTTCACATGCCACCAACTCCACATTCTCAGGCAAGTTCAGCGCCACAGCCGTTTTCAGATAGCCCTCAATGCAAAAGACGCAAATATTGGTGTGAGAGCTAATTCAATCAAGGAAACACTGCATGTTGGTGAAGGGCATATTGAAAAAGGGTGAGCACAGGGGTTCTTGTGGGAGAACAACTCCATTTGGCTCACTAACTTCAAACACCATCAGGCTTCCAAGCAGCTCTCAAGGAAACTCAGTTTTCACACTCTATGCTTAGTGCCCTTTGAGTGTATTATCTAGGAATGAACCTGGTAGAGCATCCCACACAAACGAATGCTCCACATGCGGGTTTCACATGCCACCAACTCCACATTCACAGGCAACTTCAGCGCCACAGCCGTTTTCAGATAGCCCTCAATGCAAAGGCTCTAGACGCAAATATTGGTGTGAGAGCTAATTCAATCAAGGAAACACTGCATGTTGGTGAAATGCATATTGAAGAAGGATCAGCCGAGTGGTTCTTGTGGGAGAACAACTCCATTTGGCTCACTAACTTCACACACCATCAGGCTTCCAAGCAGCTCTCAAGGAAACTCAGTTTCCACACTCTATGCTTAGTGCCCTTTGAGTGTATTATCTAGGAATGAACCTGGTAGAGCATTCCACACAAACGAATGCTCCACATGCGGGTTTCACATGCCACCAACTCCACATTCTCAGGCAAGTTCAGCGCCACAGCCGTTTTCAGATAGCTCTAAATGCAAAGGCTCTAAATGCAAATATTGGTGTGAGAGCTAATTCAATCAAGGAAACAGTGCATGTTGGTGAAGTGCATATTGAAGAAGGATCAGCCGAGTGGTTCTTGTGGGAGAACAACTCCATTTGGCTCACTAACTTCACACACCATCAGGCTTCCAAGCAGCTCTCAAGGAAACTCAGTTTTCACACTCTATGCTTAGTGCCCTTTGAGTGCCTAGGACTGAAATGAAGCTTGGTGAGCATCCCACACAAACAAATGCTCCACATGCGGGTTTTACATGCCACCAACTCCACATTCACAGGCAACTTCAGCGCCACAGCCGTTTTCAGATAGCCCTCAATGCAAAGGTTCTAGACGCAAATATTTGTGTGAGAGCTAATTCAATCAAGGAAACACTGCATGTTGGTGAAGGGCATATTGAAGAAGGATCAGCCGAGTGGTTCTTGTGGGAGAACAGCTCCATTTGGCTCACTAACTTCACACACCATCAGGCTTCCCAGCAGCTCTCAAGGAAACTCAGTTTTCACACTCTATGCTTAGTGCCCTTTGAGTGCATTATCTAGAAATGAACCTGGTAGAGCATCCCACACAAACGAATGCTCCACATGCGGGTTTCACATGCCAACAACTCCACATTCACAGGCAACTTCAGCGCCACAGCCATTTTCAGTAGTTCTCAATGCAAAGGCTCTAGACGCAAATATTGTTGTGAGAGCTAATTCAATCAAGGAAACACTGCATGTTGGTGAAGGTCATATTGCAGAAGGATCAGCCGAGTGGTTCTTGTGGGAGAACAACTCCATTTGGCTCACTAACTTCACACACCATCAGGCTTCCAAGCAGCTCTCAAGGAAACTCAGTTTTCACACTCTATGCTTAGTGCCCTTTGAGTGCCTAGGACTAAAATGAATCTTGGTGAGCATGCCACACAAACGAATGCTCCACATGCGGGTTTCACATGCCACCAACTCCACATTCACAGGCAACTTCAGCGCCACAGCCGTTTTCAGATAGCCCTCAATGCAAAGGCTCTAGACGCAAATATTTGTGTGAGAGCTAACTCAATCAAGGAAACACTGCATGTTGGTGAAGGGCATATTGAAGAAGGGTCAGCTCAGGGGTTTTTGTGGGAGAACAACTCCATTTGGCTCACTAACTTCACACACCATCAGGCTTCCAAGCAGCTCTCAAGGAAACTCAGTTTTCACACTCTATGCTTAGTGCCCTTTGAGTGCATTATCTAGGAATTAATCTGGCAGAGCATCCCACACAAACGAATGCTCCACATGCGGGTTTCACATGCCACCAACTCCACATTCACAGGCAACTTCAGAGCCACAGCCGTTTTTAGATAGTCCTCAATGCAAAGGCTCTAGACACAAATATTTGTGTGAGAGCTAATTCAATCAAGGAAACAGTGCATGTTGGTGAAGGGCATATTGAAGAAGGATCAGCCGAGTGGTTCTTGTGGGAGAACAGCTCCATTTGGCTCACTAACTTCACACACCTTCAGGCTTCCAAGCAGCTCTCAAGGAAACTCAGTTTTCACACTCTATGCTTAGTGCCCTTTGAGTGCATTATCTAGAAATGAACCTGGTAGAGCATCCCACACAAACGAATGCTCCACATGCGGGTTTCACATGCCAACAACTCCACATTCACAGGCAACTTCAGCGCCACAGCCATTTTCAGTAGTTCTCAATGCAAAGGCTCTAGACGCAAATATTGGTGTGAGAGCTAATTCAATCAAGGAAACACTGCATGTTGGTGAAGGTCATATTGCAGAAGGATCAGCCGAGTGGTTCTTGTGGGAGAACAACTCCATTTGGCTCACTAACTTCACACACCATCAGGCTTCCAAGCAGCTCTCAAGGAAACTCAGTTTTCACACTCTATGCTTAGTGCCCTTTGAGTGCATTATCTAGGAATGAATCTGGTAGAGCATCCCACACAAACGAATGCTCCACATGCGGGTTTCACATGCCAACAACTCCACATTCACAGGCAACTTCAGCGCCACAGCCGTTTTCAGTAGTTCTCAATGCAAAGGCTCTAGACGCAAATATTGGTGTGAGAGCTAATTCAATCAAGGAAACACTGCATGTTGGTGAAGGGCATATTGCAGAAGGATCAGCCGAGTGGTTCTTGTGGGAGAACAACTCCATTTGGCTCACTAACTTCACACACCATCAGGCTTCCAAGCAGCTCTCAAGGAAACTCAGTTTTCACACTCTATGCTTAGTGCCGTTTGAGTGCATTATCTAGGAATTAACCTGGTAGAGCATCCCACACAAACGAATGCTCCACATGCGGGTTTCACATGCCAACAACTCCACATTCACAGGCAACTTCAGCGCCACAGCCGTTTTCTGATTAAATCCAAAGGCTCTAGACGCAAATATTGGTGTGAGAGCTAATTCAATCAAGGAAACACTGCATGTTGGTGAAGGGCATATTGCAGAAGGATCAGCCGAGTGGTTCTTGTGGGAGAACAACTCCATTTGGCTCACTAACTTCACACACCATCAGGCTTCCAAGCAGCTCTCAAGGAAACTCAGTTTTCACACTCTATGCTTAGTGCCCTTTGAGTGCCTAGTATCTAGGAATTAACCTGGTAGAGCATTCCACACAAACGAATGCTCCACATGCGGGTTTAACATGCTAACAACTCCACATTCTCAGGCAACTTCAGCGCCACAGCCGTTTTCAGATAGCTCTCAATGCAAAGGCTCTAAACGCAAATATTGGTGTGAGAGCTAATTCAATCAAGGAAACACTGCATTTTGGCGAACGGAATATTGAACTGGAATCAGCCGTGTGGTTCTTGTGGGAGTACAACTCCATTTGGCTCACTAACTTCACACACCATCAGGCTTCCAAGCAGCTCTCAAGGAAACTCAGTTTTCACACTCTATGCTTAGTGCCCTTTGAGTGCATTATCTAGGAATGAACCTGGTAAAGATTCCCACACAAACAAATGCTCCACATGCGGGTTTCACATGCCACCAACTCCACATTCTCAGGCAAGTTCAGCGCCACAGCCGTTTTCAGATATCCCTCAATGCAAAAGACGCAAATATTGGTGTGAGAGCTAATTCAATCAAGGAAACACTGCATGTTGGTGAAGGGCATATTGCGGAAGGATCAGCCGAGTGGTTCTTGTGGGAGAACAACTCCATTTGGCTCACTAACTTCACACACCATCAGGCTTCCAAGCAGCTCTCAAGGAAACTCAGTTTTCACACTCTATGCTTAGTGCCCTTTGAGTGCCTAGGACTGAAATGAAGCTTGGTGAGCATCCCACAAAAACGAATGCTCCACATGCGGGTTTTCATATGCCACCAACTCCACATTCACAGGCAACTTCAGCGCCACAGCTGTTTTCAGATAGCCCTCAATGCAAATGCTCTAGACGCAAATATTGGTGTGAGAGCTAATTCAATCAAGGAAACACTGCATGTTGGTGAAGGGCATATTGCAGAAGGATCAGCCGTGTGGTTCTTGTGGGAGAACAACTCCATTTGGCTCACTCACTTCACACACCATCAGGCTTCCAAGCATCTCTCAAGGAAACTCAGTTTTCACACTCTATGCTTAGTGCCCTTTGAGTGCCTACGACTGAAATGAAGCTTGGTGAGCATCCCACACAAACGAATGCTCCACATGCGGGTTTCACATGCCACCAACTCCACATTCACAGGCAACTTCAGCGCCACAGCCGTTTTCAGATAGCCCTCAATGCAAAGGCTCTAGACGCAAATATTGGTGTGAGAGCTAATTCAATCAAGGAAACACTGCA
Organism: Ochotona princeps; assembly: GCF_030435755.1. NCBI lineage: Eukaryota > Metazoa > Chordata > Mammalia > Lagomorpha > Ochotonidae > Ochotona > Ochotona princeps. The sequence continues at coordinate 13,242 of NW_026700476.1, read as the reverse complement.
TGTTGGTGAAGGGCATATTGAAGAAGGATCAGCCGAGTGGTTCTTGTGGGAGAACAACTCCATTTGGCTCACTAACTTCACACACCACCAGGCTTCCAAGCAGCTCTCAAGGAAACTCAGTTTTCACACTCTATGCTTAGTGCCCTTTGAGTGCCTAGGACTGAAATGAAGCTTGGTGAGCATCCCACACAAACGAATGCTCCACATGCGGGTTTCACATGCCACCAACTCCACATTCTCAGGCAAGTTCAGCGCCACAGCCGTTTTCAGATAGCCCTCAATGCAAAACACGCAAATATTGGTGTGAGAGCTAATTCAATCAAGGAAACACTGCATGTTGGTGAAGGGCATATTGAAGGAGGGTCTGCTCAGTGGTTCTTGTGGGAGAACAACTCTATTTGGCTCACTAACTTCACACACCATCAGGCTTCCAAGCAGCTCTCAAGGAAACTCAGTTTTCACACTCTATGCTTAGTGCCCTTTGAGTGTATTATGTAGAAATGAACCTGGTAGAGCATCCCACACAAACGAATGCTCCACATGCGGGTTTCACAAGCCACCAACTCCACATTCTCAGGCAACTTCAGAGCCACAGCCGTTTTCAGATAGCTCTCAATGCAAAGGCTCTAGACGCAAATATTGGTGTGAGAGCTAATTCAATCAAGGAAACACTGCATGTTGGTGAAGGGCATATTGCAGAAGGATCAGCCGAGTGGTTCTTGTGGGAGAACAACTCCATTTGGCTCACTAACTACACACACCATCAGGCTTCCAAGCAGCTCTCAAGGAAACTCAGTTTTCACACTCTATGCTTAGTGACCTTTGAGTGCCTAGGACTGAAATGAAGCTTGGTGAGCATCCCACACAAACGAATGCTCCACATGCGGGTTTTACATGCCACCAACTAAACATTCACAGGCAACTTCAGCGCCACAACCGTTTTCAGATAGCCCTCAATACAAAGGCTCTAGACGCAAATATTGGTGTGAGAGCTAATTCAATCAAGGAAACACTGCATGTTGGTGAAGGGCATATTGAAGAAGAATCAGCCGAGTGGTTCTTGTGGGAGAACAACTCCATTTGGCTCACTAACTTCACACACCATCAGGCTTCCAAGCAGCTCTCAAGGAAACTCAGTTTTCACACTCTATGCTTAGTGCCCTTTGAGTGCATTATCTAGGAATGAATCTGGTAGAGCATCGCACACAAACGAATGCTCCACATGCGGGTTTCACATGCCACCAACTCCACATTCACAGGCAACTTCAGCGCCACAGCCGTTTTCAGATAGCCCTCAATGCAAAGGCTCTAGATGCAAATATTGGTGTGAGAGCTAATTCAATCAAGGAAACACTGCATGTTGGTGAAGGGCATATTGAAGAAGGCTCAGCCGAGTGGTTCTTGTGGGAGAACAACTCCATTTGGCTCACTAACTTCACACACCATCAGGCTTCCAAGCAGCTCTCAAGGAAACTCAGTTTTCATACTCTATGCTTAGTGCCCTTTGAGTGCCTAGGACTGAAATGAATCTTGGTGAGCATGCCACACAAACGAATGCTCCACATGCGGGTTTCACATGCCACCAACTCCACATTCTCAGGCAACTTCAGCGCCACAGCCGTTTTCAGATAGCCCTCAATGCAAAGGCTCTAGACGCAAATATTCCTATGAGAGCTAATTCAATCATGGAAACGCTGCATGTTGGTGAAGGGCATATTGCAGAAGGATCAGCCGAGTGGTTCTTGTGGGAGAACAACTCCATTTGGCTCACTAACTTCACACACCATCAGGCTTCCAAGCAGCTCTCAAGGAAACTCAGTTTTCACACTCTATGCTTAGTGCCCTTTGAGTGCATTATCTAGGAATGAATCTGGTAGAGCATCCCACACAAACGAATGCTCCACATGCGGGTTTCACATGCCAACAACTCCACATTCACAGGCAACTTCAGCGCCACAGCCGTTTTCAGTAGTTCTCAATGCAAAGGCTCTAGACGCAAATATTGGTGTGAGAGCTAATTCAATCAAGGAAACACTGCATGTTGGTGAAGGGCATATTGCAGAAGGATCAGCCGAGTGGTTCTTGTGGGAGAACAACTCCATTTGGCTCACTAACTTCACACACCATCAGGCTTCCAAGCAGCTCTCAAGGAAACTCAGTTTTCACACTCTATGCTTAGTGCCCTTTGAGTGCATTATCTAGGAATGAATCTGGTAGAGCATCCCACACAAACGAATGCTCCACATGCGGGTTTCACATGCCAACAACTCCACATTCACAGGCAACTTCAGCGCCACAGCCGTTTTCAGTAGTTCTCAATGCAAAGGCTCTAGACGCAAATATTGGTGTGAGAGCTAATTCAATCAAGGAAACACTGCATGTTGGTGAAGGGCATATTGCAGAAGGATCAGCCGAGTGGTTCTTGTGGGAGAACAACTCCATTTGGCTCACTAACTTCACACACCATCAGGCTTCCAAGCATCTCTCAAGGAAACTCAGTTTTCACACTCTATGCTTAGTGCCGTTTGAGTGCATTATCTAGGAATTAACCTGGTAGAGCATCCCACACAAACGAATGCTCCACATGCGGGTTTCACATGCCAACAACTCCACATTCACAGGCAACTTCAGCGCCACAGCCGTTTTCTGATTAAATCCAAAGGCTCTAGACGCAAATATTGGTGTGAGAGCTAATTCAATCAAGGAAACACTGCATGTTGGTGAAGGGCATATTGCAGAAGGATCAGCCGAGTGGTTCTTGTGGGAGAACAACTCCATTTGGCTCACTAACTACACACACCATCAGGCTTCCAAGCAGCTCTCAAGGAAACTCAGTTTTCACACTCTATGCTTAGTGCCCTTTGAGTGCATTATCTAGGAATGAACCTGGTAGAGCATCCCACACAAACGAATGCTCCACATGCGGGTTTCGCATGCCACCATCTCGACATTTTCAGGCAACTTCAGCGCCACAGCCGTTTTCAGAGAGCCCTCAATGCAAATTCTCTAGACACAAATATTGGTGTGAGAGCTAATTCAATCAAGGAAACACTGCATGTTGGTGAAGGGCATATTGAAAAAGGGTGAGCACAGGGGTTCTTGTGGGAGAACAACTCCATTTGGCTCACTAACTTCACACACCATCAGGCTTCCAAGCAGCTCTCAAGGAAACTCAGTTTTCACACTCTATGCTTAGTGCCCTTTGAGTGCCTAGGACTAAAATGAATCTTGGTGAGCATGCCACACAAACGAATGCTCCACATGCGGGTTTCACATGCCACCAACTCCACATTCACAGGCAACTTCAGCGCCACAGCCGTTTTCAGATAGCCCTCAATGCAAAGGCTCTAGACGCAAATATTGGTGTGAGAGCTAACTCAATCAAGGAAACACTGCATGTTGGTGAAGGGCATATTGAAGAAGGGTCAGCTCAGGGGTTCTTGTGGGAGAACAACTCCATTTGGCTCACTAACTTCACACACCATCAGGCTTCCAAGCAGCTCTCAAGGAAACTCAGTTTTCACACTCTATGCTTAGTGCCCTTTGAGTGCATTATCTAGGAATGAACCTGGTAGAGCATCCCACACAAACGAATGCTCCACATGCGGGTTTCACATGCCACCAACTCCACATTCACAGGCAACTTCAGAGCCACAGCCGTTTTTCGATAGTCCTCAATGCAAAGGCTCTAGACACAAATATTTGTGTGAGAGCTAATTCAATCAAGGAAACACTGCATGTTGGTGAAGGGCATATTGCAGAAGGATCAACCGAGTGGTTCTTGTGGGAGAACAACTCCATTTGGCTCACTAACTTCACACACCATCAGGCTTCCAAGCAGCTCTCAAGGAAACTCAGTTTTCACACTCTATGCTTAGTGCCCTTTGAGTGCATTCTCTAGGAATGAACCTGGTAGAGCATCCCACACAAACGAATGCTCCACATGCGGGTTTCACAAGCCACCAACTCCACATTGTCAGGCAAGTTCAGCGCCACAGCCGTTTTCAGATAGCCCTCAATGCAAAAGACGCAAATATTGGTGTGAGAGCTAATTCAATCAAGGAAACACTGCATGTTGGTGAACGGCATATTGAAGAAGGATCAGCCGAGTGGTTCTTGTGGGAGAACAACTCCATTTGGCTCACTAACTTCACACACCATCAGGCTTCCCAGCAGCTCTCAAGGAAACTCAGTTTTCACACTCTATGCTTAGTGCCCTTTGAGTGCCTACGACTGAAATGAAGCTTGGTGAGCATCCGACACAAACGAATGCTTCACATGCGGGTTTCACATGCCACCAACTCCACATTCACAGGCAACTTCAGCGCCACAGCCGTTTTCAGATAGCCCTCAATGCAAAGGACGCAAATATTGGTGTGAGAGCTAATTCAATCAAGGAAACACTGCATGTTGGTGAAGGGCATATTGCGGAAGGATCAGCCAAGTGGCTCTTGTGGGAGAACAACTCCATTTGGCTCACTAACTTCACACACCATCAGGCTTCCAAGCAGCTCTCAAGGAAACTCAGTTTTCACACTCTATGCTTAGTGCCCTTTGCGTGCCTAGGACTGAAATGAAGCTTGGTGAGCATCCCACACAAACGAATGCTCCACATGCGGGTTTCACATGCCACCAACTCCACATTCACAGGCAACTTCAGCGCCACAGCCATTTTCAGATAGCCCTCAATGCAAAGGCTCTAGACGCAAATATTGGTGTGAGAGCTAATTCAATCAAGGAGACACTGCATGTTGGTGAAGGGCATATTGCAGAAGGATCAGCCGAGTGGTTCTTGTGGGAGAACAACTCCATTTGGCTCACTCACTTCACACACCATCAGGCTTCCAAGCAGCTCTCAAGGAAACTCAGTTTTCACACTCTATGCTTAGTGCCCTTTGAGTGCCTAGTATCTAGGAATGAACCTGGTAGAGCATCCCACACAAACGAATGCTCCACATGCGGGTTTAACATGCTAACAACTCCACATTCACAGGCAACTTCAGCGCCACAGCCGTTTTCAGATAGCTCTCAATGCAAAGGCTCTAAACGCAAATATTGGTGTGAGAGCTAATTCAATCAAGGAAACACTGCATTTTGGCGAACGGAATATTGAACTGGAATCAGCCGTGTGGTTCTTGTGGGAGTACAACTCCATTTGGCTCACTAACTTCACACACCATCAGGCTTCCAAGCAGCTCTCAAGGAAACTCAGTTTTCACACTCTATGCTTAGTGCCCTTTGAGTGCATTATCTAGGAATGAACCTGGTAAAGATTCCCACACAAACGAATGCTCCACATGCGGGTTTCACATGCCACCAACTCCACATTCTCAGGCAAGTTCAGCGCCACAGCCGTTTTCAGATATCCCTCAATGCAAAAGACGCAAATATTGGTGTGAGAGCTAATTCAATCAAGGAAACACTGCATGTTGGTGAAGGGCATATTGCGGAAGGATCAGCGGAGTGGTTCTTGTGGGAGAACAACTCCATTTGGCTCACTAACTTCACACACCATCAGGCTTCCAAGCAGCTCTCAAGGAAACTCAGTTTTCACACTCTATGCTTAGTGCCCTTTGAGTGCCTAGGACTGAAATGAAGCTTGGTGAGCATCCCACAAAAACGAATGCTCCACATGCGGGTTTTCATATGCCACCAACTCCACATTCACAGGCAACTTCAGCGCCACAGCTGTTTTCAGATAGCCCTCAATGCAAATGCTCTAGACGCAAATATTGGTGTGAGAGCTAATTCAATCAAGGAAACACTGCATGTTGGTGAAGGGCATATTGCAGAAGGATCAGCCGTGTGGTTCTTGTGGGAGAACAACTCCATTTGGCTCACTCACTTCACACACCATCAGGCTTCCAAGCATCTCTCAAGGAAACTCAGTTTTCACACTCTATGCTTAGTGCCCTTTGAGTGCGTATAACTGAAATGAAGCTTGGTGAGCATCCCACACAAACGAATGCTCCACATGCGGGTTTCACATGCCACCAACTCCACATTCACAGGCAACTTCAGCGCCACAGCCGTTTTCAGATAGCCCTCAATGCAAAGGCTCTAGACGCAAATATTGGTGTGAGAGCTAATTCAATCAAGGAAACACTGCATGTTGGTGAAGGGCATATTGAAGAAGGATCAGCCGAGTGGTTCTTGTGGGAGAACAACTCCATTTGGCTCACTAACTTCACACACCACCAGGCTTCCAAGCAGCTCTCAAGGAAACTCAGTTTTCACACTCTATGCTTAGTGCCCTTTGAGTGCCTAGGACTGAAATGAAGCTTGGTGAGCATCCCACACAAACGAATGCTCCACATGCGGGTTTCACATGCCACCAACTCCACATTCTCAGGCAAGTTCAGCGCCACAGCCGTTTTCAGATAGCCCTCAATGCAAAACACGCAAATATTGGTGTGAGAGCTAATTCAATCAAGGAAACACTGCATGTTGGTGAAGGGCATATTGAAGAAGGGTCTGCTCAGTGGTTCTTGTGGGAGAACAACTCTATTTGGCTCACTAACTTCACACACCATCAGGCTTCCAAGCAGCTCTCAAGGAAACTCAGTTTTCACACTCTATGCTTAGTGCCCTTTGAGTGTATTATGTAGGAATGAACCTGGTAGAGCATCCCACACAAACGAATGCTCCACATGCGGGTTTCACAAGCCACCAACTCCACATTCTCAGGCAACTTCAGAGCCACAGCCGTTTTCAGATAGCTCTCAATGCAAAGGCTCTAGACGCAAATATTGGTGTGAGAGCTAATTCAATCAAGGAAACACTGCATGTTGGTGAAGGGCATATTGCAGAAGGATCAGCCGAGTGGTTCTTGTGGGAGAACAACTCCATTTGGCTCACTAACTACACACACCATCAGGCTTCCAAGCAGCTCTCAAGGAAACTCAGTTTTCACACTCTATGCTTAGTGCCCTTTGAGTGCATTATCTAGGAATGAATCTGGTAGAGCATCGCACACAAACGAATGCTCCACATGCGGGTTTCACATGCCACCAACTCCACATTCACAGGCAACTTCAGCGCCACAGCCGTTTTCAGATAGCCCTCAATGCAAAGGCTCTAGATGCAAATATTGGTGTGAGAGCTAATTCAATCAAGGAAACACTGCATGTTGGTGAAGGGCATATTGAAGAAGGCTCAGCCGAGTGGTTCTTGTGGGAGAACAACTCCATTTGGCTCACTAACTTCACACACCATCAGGCTTCCAAGCAGCTCTCAAGGAAACTCAGTTTTCATACTCTATGCTTAGTGCCCTTTGAGTGCCTAGGACTGAAATGAATCTTGGTGAGCATGCCACACAAACGAATGCTCCACATGCGGGTTTCACATGCCACCAACTCCACATTCTCAGGCAACTTCAGCGCCACAGCCGTTTTCAGATAGCTATCAATGCAAAGGCTCTAGACGCAAATATCGGTGTGAGAGCTAATTCAATCAAGGAAACACTGCATGTTGGTGAAGGGCATATTGAAGAAGGGTCAGCTCAGGGGTTCTTGTGGGAGAACAACTCCATTTGGCTCACTAACTTCACACACCATCAGGCTTCCAAGCAGCTCTCAAGGAAACTCAGTTTTCACACTCTATGCTTAGTGACCTTTGAGTGCATTATCTAGGAAAGAACCTGGTAGAGCATCCCACACAAACGAATGCTCCACATGCGGGTTTCACATGCCACCAACTCCACATTCACAGGCAACTTCAGCGCCACAGCCGTTTTCAGATAGCCCTCAATGCAAAGGCTCTAGATGCAAATATTGGTGTGAGAGCTAATTCAATCAAGGAAACACTGCATGTTGGTGAAGGGCATATTGCAGAAGGATCAGCCGAGTGGTTCTTGTGGGAGAACAACTCCATTTGGCTCACTAAATTCACACACCATCAGGCTTCCAAGCAGCTCTCAAGGAAACTCAGTATTCATACTCTATGCTTAGTGCCCTTTGAGTGCCTATAACTGAAATGAATCTTGGTGAGCACGCCACACAAACGAATTCTCCACATGCGGGTTTCACATGCCACCAACTCCACCTTCTCAGGCAACTTCCGCACCACAGCCGTTTTCAGATAGCCCTCAATGCAAAGGCTCTAGACGCACATATTGGTGTGAGAGCTAATTCAATCAAGGAAACACTGCATGTTGGTGAAGGGCATATTGAAGAAGGATCAGCCGAGTGATTCTTGTGGGAGAACAACTCCATTTGGCTCACTAACTTCACACACCATCAGGCTTCCAAGCAGCTCTCAAGGAAACTCAGTTTTCACACTCTATGCTTAGTGCCCTTTGAGTGCCTAGTATCTAGGAATGAACCTGGTAGAGCATCCCACACAAACGAATGCTCCACATGCGGGTTTAACATGCCAACAACTCCACATTCTCAGGCAACTTCAGCGCCACAGCCGTTTTCAGATAGCCCTCAATGCAAAAGACGCAAATATTGGTGTGAGAGCTAATTCAATCAAGGAAACACTGCATGTTGGTGAAGGGCATATTGAAGAAGGATCAGCCGAGTGGCTCTTGTGGGAGAACAACTCCATTTGGCTCACTAACTTCACACACCATCAGGCTTCCAAGTAGCTCTCAAGGAAACTCAGTTTTCACACTCTATGCTTAGTGCCCTTTGCGTGCCTAGGAATGAAATGAAGCTTGGTGAGCATCCCACACAAACGAATGCTCCACATGCGGGTTTCACATGCCACCAACTCCACATTCACAGGCAACTTCAGAGCCACAGCCGTTTTTAGATAGTCCTCAATGCAAAGGCTCTAGACACAAATATTTGTGTGAGAGCTAATTCAATCAAGGAAACACTGCATGTTGGTGAAGGGCATATTGAAGAAGGATCAGCCGAGTGGTTCTTGTGGGAGAACAACTCCATTTGGCTCACTAACTTCACACACCATCAGGCTTCCAAGCATCTATCAAGGAAACTCAGTTTTCACACTCCATGCTTAGTGCCCTTTGAGTGCATTATCTAGGAATGAACATGGTAGAGCATCCCACACAAACGAATGCTCCACATGCGGGTTTCACATGCCAACAACTCCACATTCACAGGCAACTTCAGCGCCACAGCCGTTTTCAGATAGCCCTCAATGCAAAGGCTCTAGACGCAAATATTGGTGTGAGAGCTAATTCAACCAAGGAAACACTGCATGTTGGTGAATTGCATATTGAAGAAGGGTCAGCTCAGGGGTTCTTGTGGGAGAACAACTCCATTTGGCTCACTAACTTCACACACCATCAGGCTTCCAAGCAGCTCTCAAGGAAACTCAGTTTTCACACTCTATGCTTAGTGCCCTTTGAGTGCATTATCTAGGAATGAACCTGGTAGAGCATCCCACACAAACGAATGCTCCACATGCGGGTTTCACATGCCACCAACTCCACATTCACAGGCAACTTCAGAGCCACAGCCATTTTTAGATAGCCCTCAATGCAAAGGCTCTAGACACAAATATTGGTGTGAGAGCTAATTCAATCAAGGAAACACTGCATGTTGGTGAAGGGCATATTGAAGAAGGATCAGCCGAGTGGTTCTTGTGGGAGAGCAACTCCATTTGGCTCACTAACTTCACACACCATCAGGCTTCCAAGCAGCTCTCAAGGAAACTCAGTTTTCACACTCTATGCTTAGTGCCCTTTGAGTGCATTATCTAGGAATGAGTCTGGTAGAGCATCCCACACAAACGAATGCTCCACATAAGGGTTTCACATGCCACCAACTCCACATTCACAGGCAACTTCAGAGCCACAGCCATTTTTAGATAGCCCTCAATGCAAAGTCTCTAGACACAAATATTTGTGTGAGAGCTAATTCAATCAAGGAAACACTGCATGTTGGTGAAGGGCATATTGAAGAAGGGTCAGCTCAGGGGTTCTTGTGGGAGAACAACTCCATTTGGCTCACTAACTTCACACACCATCAGGCTTCCAAGCAGCTCTCAAGGAAACTCAGTTTTCACACTCTATGCTTAGTGCCCTTTGAGTGCATTATCTAGGAATGAGTCTGGTAGAGCATCCCACACAAACGAATGCTCCACATGCGGGTTTCACATGCCACCAACTCCACATTCACAGGCAACTTCAGCGCCACAGCCGTTTTCAGATAGCCCTCAATGCAAAGGCTCTAGATGCAAATATTGGTGTGAGAGCTAATTCAATCAAGGAAGCACTGCATGTTGGTGAAGGGCATATTGAAGAAGGATCAGCCGAGTGGTTCTTGTGCGAGAACAACTCCATTTGGCTCACTAACTTCACACACCATCAGGCTTCCAAGCAGCTCTCAAGGAAACTCACTTTTCACACTCTATGCTTAGTGCCCTTTGCGTGCCTAGGACTGAAATGAAACTTGTTCAGCATCCCACACAAACGAATGCTCCACATGCGGGTTTCACATGCCACCAACTCCACATTCACAGGCAACTTCAGCGTCACAGCAGTTTTCTGATTCAATCCAAAGGCTCTAGACGCAAATATTGGTGTGAGAGCTAATTCAATCAAGGAAACACTGCATGTTGGTGAAGGGCATATTGAAGAAGAATCAGCCGAGTGGTTCTTGTGGGAGAACAACTCCATTTGGCTCACTAACTTCACACACCATCAGGCTTCCAAGCAGCTCTCAAAGAAACTCAGTTTTCACACTCTATGCTTAGTGCCCTTTGCGTGCCTAGGACTGAAATGAAGCTTGGTCAGCATCCCACACAAACGAATGCTCCACGTGCGTGTTTCACATGCCACCAACTCCACATTCTCAGGCAAGTTCAGCGCCACAGCCGTTTTCACATAGCCCTCAATGCAAAGGCTCTAGACGCAAATATTGGTGTGAGAGCTAATTCAATCAAGGAAACACTGCATGTTGGTGAAGGGCATATTGAAGAAGGATCAGCTGAGTGGTTCTTGTGGGAGAACAACTCCATTTGGCTCACTAACTTCACACACCATCAGGCTTCCCAGCAGCTCTCAAGGAAACTCAGTTTTCACACTCTATGCTTAGCGCCCTTTGAGTGCATTTTCTAGGAATGAACCTGGTAGAGTATCCCACACAAACGAATGCTCCACATGCGTGTTTCACATGCCACCAACTCCACATTCTCAGGCAACTTCAGCGCCACAGCCGTTTTCAGATAGCCCTCAATGCAAAAGACGCAAATATTGGTGTGAGAGCTAATTCAATCAAGGAAACACTGCATGTTGGTGAAGGGCATATTGAAAAAGGGTGAGCACAGGGGTTCTTGTGGGAGAACAACTCCATTTGGCTCACTAACTTCAAACACCATCAGGCTTCCAAGCAGCTCTCAAGGAAACTCAGTTTTCACACTCTATGCTTAGTGCCCTTTGAGTGTATTATCTAGGAATGAACCTGGTAGAGCATCCCACACAAACGAATGCTCCACATGCGGGTTTCACATGCCACCAACTCCACATTCACAGGCAACTTCAGCGCCACAGCCGTTTTCAGATAGCCCTCAATGCAAAGGCTCTAGACGCAAATATTGGTGTGAGAGCTAATTCAATCAAGGAAACACTGCATGTTGGTGAAGTGCATATTGAAGAAGGATCAGCCGAGTGGTTCTTGTGGGAGAACAACTCCATTTGGCTCACTAACTTCACACACCATCAGGCTTCCAAGCAGCTCTCAAGGAAACTCAGTTTTCACACTCTATGCTTAGTGCCCTTTGAGTGCCTAGGACGGAAATGAAGCTTGGTCAGCATCCCACACATACGAATGCTCCACATGCGGGTTTCACATGCCACCAACTCCACATTCACAGGCAACTTCAGCGCCACAGCCATTTTCAGATAGCCCTCAATGCAAAGGCTCTAGATGAAAATATTGGTGTGAGAGCTAATTCAATCAAGGAAACACTGCATGTTGGTGAAGGGCATATTGCAGAAGTATCAGCCGAGTGGTTCTTGTGCTAGAACAACTCCATTTGGCTCACTAACTTCACACACCATCAGGCTTCCAAGCAGCTCTCAAGGAAACTCAGTTTTCACACTCTATGCTTAGTGCCCTTTGATTGCATTATCTAGGAATATGAACCTGGTACAGCATCCCACACAAACGAATGCTCCAATGCAAGTTTCACATGCCAACAACTCCACATTCACAGGCAACTTCAACGCCACAGCCATTTTCAGATAGCCCTGAATGCAAAGGCTCTAGCTGAAAATATTGGTGTGAGAGCTAATTCAATCAAGTAAACACTGCATGTTGGTGAAGGGCATATTGAAGAAGAATCAGCCGAGTGGTTCTTGTGGGAGAACAACTCCATTTGGCTCACTAACTTCACACACCATCAGGCTTCCAAGCAGCTCTCAAAGAAACTCAGTTTTCACACTCTATGCTTAGTGCCCTTTGCGTGCCTAGGACTGAAATGAAGCTTGGTCAGCATCCCACACAAACGAATGCTCCACGTGCGTGTTTCACATGCCACCAACTCCACATTCTCAGGCAAGTTCAGCGCCACAGCCGTTTTCACATAACCCTCAATGCAAAGGCTCTAGACGCAAATATTGGTGTGAGAGCTAATTCAATCAAGGAAACACTGCATGTTGGTGAAGGGCATATTGAAGAAGGATCAGCCGAGTGGTTCTTGTGGGAGAACAACTCCATTTGGCTCACTAACTTCACACACCATCAGGCTTCCAAGCAGCTCTCAAGGAAACTCAGTTTTTACACTCCATGCTTAGCGCCCTTTGAGTGCATTTTCTAGGAATGAACCTGGTAGAGTATCCCACACAAACGAATGCTCCACATGCGTGTTTCACATGCCACCAACTCCACATTCTCAGGCAAGTTCAGCGCCACAGCCGTTTTCAGATAGCCATCAATGCAAAAGACGCAAATATTGGTGTGAGAGCTAATTCAATCAAGGAAACACTGCATGTTGGTGAAGGGCATATTGAAAAAGGGTGAGCACAGGGGTTCTTGTGGGAGAACAACTCCATTTGGCTCACTAACTTCACACACCATCAGGCTTCCAAGCAGCTCTCAAGGAAACTCAGTTTTCACACTCTATGCTTAGTGCCCTTTGAGTGTATTATCTAGGAATGAACCTGGTAGAGCATCCCACACAAACGAATGCTCCACATGCGGGTTTCACATGCCACCAACTCCACATTCACAGGCAACTTCAGCGCCACAGCCGTTTTCAGATAGCCCTCAATGCAAAGGCTCTAGACGCAAATATTGGTGTGAGAGCTAATTCAATCAAGGAAACACT
>NW_026700475.1:0-34906 GCF_030435755.1 Ochotona princeps | reverse complement strand
TAGTTTCCTTGAGAGCTGCTTGGAAGCCTGATGGTGTGTGAAGTTAGTGAGCCAAATGGAGTTGTTCTCCCACAAGAACCACTCGGCTGATCCTTCTTCAATATGCCCTTCACCAACATGCAGTGTTTCCTTGATTGAATTAGCTCTCACACCATCATTTGCGTCTAGAGCCTTTGCATTGAGGGCAATCTGAAAACGGCTGTGGTGCTGAAGTTGCCTGTGAATGTGGAGTTGGTGGCATGTGAAACCCGCATGTGGAGCATTCGTTTGTGTGGGATGCTCTACCAGGTTCATTCCTAGATAATGCACTCAAAGGGCACTAAGCATAGAGTGTGAAAACTGAGTTTCCATGAGAGCTGCTTGGAAGCCTGATGGTGTGTGAAGTTAGTGAGCCAAATGGAGTTGTTCTCCCACAAGAACCACTCGGCTGATCCTTCTTCAATATGCCCTTCACCAACATGCAGTGTTTCCTTGATTGAATTAGTTCTCACACCAATATTTCGTCTAGAGCCTTTGCATTGAGGGCTATCTGAAAATGGCTGTGGCGCCGAAGTTGCCTGTGAATGTGGAGTTGGTTGCATGTGAAACCCACATGTGGAGCATTCGTTTGTGTGGGATGCTCTACCAGGTTCATTTCAGTCCTAGGTACTCAAAGGGCACTAAGCATAGAGTGTGAAAACTGAGTTTCCTTGAGAGCTGCTTGGAAGCCTGATGGTGTGTGAAGTTAGTGAGCCAAATGGAGTTGTTCTCCCACAAAAACCACTCGGCCGATCATTCTTCATTATGCCCTTCACCAACATGCAGTGTTTCCTTGATTGAATTAGCTCTCACACCAATATTTGCGTCTAGAGCCTTTGCATTGAGGGCTATCTGAAAACGGCTGTGGCGCTGAAGTTGCCTGTGAATGTGGAGTTGGTGGCATGTGAAACCCGCATGTGGAGCATTCGTTTGTGTGGGATGCTCACCAAGCTTCATTTTAGTCGTAGGCACGCAAAGGGCACTAAGCATAGAGTGTGAAAACTGAGTTTCCTTGAGAGCTGTTTGGAAGCCTGATGGTGTGTGAAGTCAGTGAGCCAAATGGAGTTGTTCTCCCACAAGAACCACTCGGCTGATGCTTCTTCAATATGCCCTTCACCAACATGCAGTGTTTCCTTGATTGAATTAGCTCTCACACCAATATTTGCGTCTAGAGCCTTTGCATTGAGGGCTATCTGAAAACGGCTGTGGCGCTGAAGTTGCCTGAGAATGTGGAGTTGGTGGCATGTGAAACCCGCATGTGGAGCATTCGTTTGTGTGGGATGCTCTACCAGGTTCATTCCTAGATAATGCACTCAAAGGGCACTAAGCATAGAGTGTGAAAACTGAGTTTCCTTGAGAGCTGCTTGGAAGCCTGATGGTGTGTGAAGTTAGTGAGCCAAATGGAGTTGTTCTCCCACAAGAACCACTCGGCTGATCCTTCTTCAATATGCCATTCACCAACATGCAGAGTTTCGTTGATTGAATTAGCTCTCACACCAATATTTGCGTCTAGAGCCTTTGCATTGAGGGCTATCTGAAAACGGCTGTGGCGCTGAAGTTGCCTGAGAATGTGGAGTTGGTGGCATGTGAAACCCGCATGTGGAGCATTCGTTTGTGTGGGATGCTCTACCAGGTTCATTCCTAGATAATGCACTCAAAGGGCACTAAGCATAGAGTGTGAAAACTGAGTTTCCTTGAGAGCTGTTTGGAAGCCTGATGGTGTGTGAAGTTAGTGAGCCAAATGGAGTTGTTCTCCCACAAGAACCACTCGGCTGATCCTTCTTCAATATGCCCTTCACCAACATGCAGTGTTTCCTTGATTGAATTAGCTCTCACACCAATATTTGCGTCTAGAGCCTTTGCATTGAGGGCTATCTGAAAACGGCTGTGGCGCTGAAGTTGCCTGTGAATGTGGAGTTGGTGGCATGTGAAACCCGCATGTGGAGCATTCGTTTGTGTGGGATGCTCTACCAGGTTCATTCCTAGATAATGCACTCAAAGGGCACTAAGCATAGAGTGTGAAAACTGAGTTTCCTTGAGAGCTGCTTGGAAGCCTGATGGTGTGTGAAGTTAGTGAGCCAAATGGAGTTGTTCTCCCACAAGAACCACTCGGCTGATCCTTCTTCAATATGCCCTTCACCAACATGCAGTGTTTCCTTGATTGAATTAGCTCTCACACCATCATTTGCGTCTAGAGCCTTTGCATTGAGGGCAATCTGAAAACGGCTGTGGTGCTGAAGTTGCCTGTGAATGTGGAGTTGGTGGCATGTGAAACCCGCATGTGGAGCATTCGTTTGTGTGGGATGCTCTACCAGGTTCATTCCTAGATAATGCACTCAAAGGGCACTAAGCATAGAGTGTGAAAACTGAGTTTCCTTGAGAGCTGCTTGGAAGCCTGATGGTGTGTGAAGTTAGTGAGCCAAATGGAGTTGTTCTCCCACAAGAACCACTCGGCTGATCCTTCTTCAATATGCCCTTCACCAACATGCAGTGTTTCCTTGATTGAATTAGTTCTCACACCAATATTTCGTCTAGAGCCTTTGCATTGAGGGCTATCTGAAAATGGCTGTGGCGCCGAAGTTGCCTGTGAATGTGGAGTTGGTGGCATGTGAAACCCACATGTGGAGCATTCGTTTGTGTGGGATGCTCTACCAGGTTCATTTCAGTCCTAGGTACTCAAAGGGCACTAAGCATAGAGTGTGAAAACTGAGTTTCCTTGAGAGCTGCTTGGAAGCCTGATGGTGTGTGAAGTTAGTGAGCCAAATGGAGTTGTTCTCCCACAAAAACCACTCGGCCGATCATTCTTCATTATGCCCTTCACCAACATGCAGTGTTTCCTTGATTGAATTAGCTCTCACACCAATATTTGCGTCTAGAGCCTTTGCATTGAGGGCTATCTGAAAACGGCTGTGGCGCTGAAGTTGCCTGTGAATGTGGAGTTGGTGGCATGTGAAACCCGCATGTGGAGCATTCGTTTGTGTGGGATGCTCACCAAGCTTCATTTTAGTCGTAGGCACGCAAAGGGCACTAAGCATAGAGTGTGAAAACTGAGTTTCCTTGAGAGCTGTTTGGAAGCCTGATGGTGTGTGAAGTCAGTGAGCCAAATGGAGTTGTTCTCCCACAAGAACCACTCGGCTGATGCTTCTTCAATATGCCCTTCACCAACATGCAGTGTTTCCTTGATTGAATTAGCTCTCACACCAATATTTGCGTCTAGAGCCTTTGCATTGAGGGCTATCTGAAAACGGCTGTGGCGCTGAAGTTGCCTGAGAATGTGGAGTTGGTGGCATGTGAAACCCGCATGTGGAGCATTCGTTTGTGTGGGATGCTCTACCAGGTTCATTCCTAGATAATGCACTCAAAGGGCACTAAGCATAGAGTGTGAAAACTGAGTTTCCTTGAGAGCTGCTTGGAAGCCTGATGGTGTGTGAAGTTAGTGAGCCAAATGGAGTTGTTCTCCCACAAGAACCACTCGGCTGATCCTTCTTCAATATGCCATTCACCAACATGCAGAGTTTCGTTGATTGAATTAGCTCTCACACCAATATTTGCGTCTAGAGCCTTTGCATTGAGGGCTATCTGAAAACGGCTGTGGCGCTGAAGTTGCCTGAGAATGTAGAGTTGGTGGCATGTGAAAACCGCATGTGGAGCATTCGTTTGTGTGGGATGCTCTACCAGGTTCATTCCTAGATAATGCACTCAAAGGGCACTAAGCATAGAGTGTGAAAACTGAGTTTCCTTGAGAGCTGCTTGGAAGCCTGATGGTGTGTGAAGTTAGTGAGCCAAATGGAGTTGTTCTCCCACAAAAACCACTCGGCCGATCATTCTTCATTATGCCCTTCACCAACATGCAGTGTTTCCTTGATTGAATTAGCTCTCACACCAATATTTGCGTCTAGAGCCTTTGCATTGAGGGCTATCTGAAAACGGCTGTGGCGCTGAAGTTGCCTGTGAATGTGGAGTTGGTGGCATGTGAAACCCGCATGTGGAGCATTCGTTTGTGTGGGATGCTCACCAAGCTTCATTTTAGTCCTAGGCACTCAAAGGGCACTAAGCCTAGAGTGTGAAAACTGAGTTTCCTTGAGAGCTGCCTGGAAGCCTGATGGTGTGTGAAGTTAGTGAGCCAAATGGAGTTGTTCTCCCACAAGAACCACTCGGCTGATCCTTCTTCATTATGCCCTTCACCAACATGCAGTGTTTCCTTGATTGAATTAGCTCTCACACCAGTATTTGCGTCTAGAGCCTTTGCATTGAGGGCTATCTGAAAACGGCTGTGGCGCTGAAGTTGCCTGTGAATGTGGAGTTGGTGGCATGTGAAACCCGCATGTGGAGCATTCGTTTGTGTGGGATGCTCTACCAGGTTCATTCCTAGATAATGTAGTCAAAGGGCACTAAGCATAGAGTGTGAAAACTGAGTTTCCTTGAGAGCTGTTTGGAAGCCTGATGGTGTGTGAAGTTAGTGAGCCAAATGGAGTTGTTCTCCCACAAGAACGACTCGGCTGATCCTTCTTCAATATGCCCTTCACCAACATGCAGTGTTTCCTTGATTGAATTAGCTCTCACACCAATATTTGCGTCTAGAGCCTTTGCATTGAGGGCTATCTAAAAACGGCTGTGGCGCTGAAGTTGCCTGTGAATGTGGAGTTGGTGGCATGTGAAACCCGCATGTGGAGCATTCGTTTGTGTGGGATGCTCTACCAGGTTCATTTCAGTCCTAGGTACTCAAAGGGCACTAAGCATAGAGTGTGAAAACTGAGTTTCCTTGCGAGCTGCTTGGATGCCTGATTGTGTGTGAAGTTAGTGAGCCAAATGGAGTTGTTCTCCCACAAGAACCACTCGGCTGATCCTTCTTCAGTATGCCCTTCACCAACATGCAGAGTTTCGTTGATTGAATTAGCTCTCACACCAATATTTGCGTCTAGAGCCTTTGCATTGAGGGCTATCTGAAAACGGCTGTGGCGCTGAAGTTGCCTGAGAATGTGGAGTTGGTGGCATGTGAAACCCGCATGTGGAGCATTCGTTTGTGTGGGATGCTCTACCAGGTTCATTCCTAGATAATGCACTCAAAGGGCACTAAGCATAGAGTGTGAAAACTGAGTTTCCTTGAGAGCTGTTTGGAAGCCTGATGGTGTGTGAAGTTAGTGAGCCAAATGGAGTTGTTCTCCCACAAGAACCACTCGGCTGATCCTTCTTCAATATGCCCTTCACCAACATGCAGTGTTTCCTTGATTGAATTAGCTCTCACACCAATATTTGCGTCTAGAGCCTTTGCATTGAGGGCTATCTGAAAACGGCTGTGGCGCTGAAGTTGCCTGTGAATGTGGAGTTGGTGGCATGTGAAACCCGCATGTGGAGCATTCGTTTGTGTGGGATGCTCTACCAGGTTCATTCCTAGATAATGCACTCAAAGGGCACTAAGCATAGAGTGTGAAAACTGAGTTTCCTTGAGAGCTGCTTGGAAGCCTGATGGTGTGTGAAGTTAGTGAGCCAAATGGAGTTGTTCTCCCACAAGAACCACTCGGCTGATCCTTCTTCAATATGCCCTTCACCAACATGCAGTGTTTCCTTGATTGAATTAGCTCTCACACCATCATTTGCGTCTAGAGCCTTTGCATTGAGGGCAATCTGAAAACGGCTGTGGTGCTGAAGTTGCCTGTGAATGTGGAGTTGGTGGCATGTGAAACCCGCATGTGGAGCATTCGTTTGTGTGGGATGCTCTACCAGGTTCATTCCTAGATAATGCACTCAAAGGGCACTAAGCATAGAGTGTGAAAACTGAGTTTCCTTGAGAGCTGCTTGGAAGCCTGATGGTGTGTGAAGTTAGTGAGCCAAATGGAGTTGTTCTCCCACAAGAACCACTCGGCTGATCCTTCTTCAATATGCCCTTCACCAACATGCAGTGTTTCCTTGATTGAATTAGTTCTCACACCAATATTTCGTCTAGAGCCTTTGCATTGAGGGCTATCTGAAAATGGTTGTGGCGCCGAAGTTGCCTGTGAATGTGGAGTTGGTTGCATGTGAAACCCGCATGTGGAGCATTCGTTTGTGTGGGATGCTCTACCAGGTTCATTTCAGTCCTAGGTACTCAAAGGGCACTAAGCATAGAGTGTGAAAACTGAGTTTCCTTGAGAGCTGCTTGGAAGCCTGATGGTGTGTGAAGTTAGTGAGCCAAATGGAGTTGTTCTCCCACAAAAACCACTCGGCCGATCATTCTTCATTATGCCCTTCACCAACATGCAGTGTTTCCTTGATTGAATTAGCTCTCACACCAATATTTGCGTCTAGAGCCTTTGCATTGAGGGCTATCTGAAAACGGCTGTGGCGCTGAAGTTGCCTGTGAATGTGGAGTTGGTGGCATGTGAAACCCGCATGTGGAGCATTCGTTTGTGTGGGATGCTCACCAAGCTTCATTTTAGTCCTAGGCACTCAAAGGGCACTAAGCATAGAGTGTGAAAACTGAGTTTCCTTGAGAGCTGCCTGGAAGCCTGATGGTGTGTGAAGTTAGTGAGCCAAATGGAGTTGTTCTCCCACAAGAACCACTCGGCTGATCCTTCTTCATTATGCCCTTCACCAACATGCAGTGTTTCCTTGATTGAATTAGCTCTCACACCAATATTTGCGTCTAGAGCCTTTGCATTGAGGGCTATCTGAAAACGGCTGTGGTGCTGAAGTTGCCTGTGAATGTGGAGTTGGTGGCATGTGAAACCCGCATGTGGAGCATTCGTTTGTGTGGGATGCTCACCAAGCTTCATTTTAGTTCTAGGCACTTAAAGGGCACTAAGCATAGAGTGTGAAAACTGAGTTTCCTTGAGAGCTGCTTGGAAGCCTGATGGTGTGTGAAGTTAGTGAGCCAAATGGAGTTGTTCTCCCACAAGAACCACTCGGCTGATCCTTCTTCAATATGCCCTTCACCAACATGCAGTGTTTCCTTGATTGAATTAGCTCTCACACCAATATTTGTGTCTAGAGCCTTTGCATTGAGGGCTATCTGAAAACGGCTGTGGCGCTGAAGTTGCCTGAGAATGTGGAGTTGGTGGCATGTGAAACCCGCATGTGGAGCATTCGTTTGTGTGGGATGCTCTACCAGGTTCATTCCTAGATAATGCACTCAAAGGGCACTAAGCATAGAGTGTGAAAACTGAGTTTCCTTGAGAGCTGCTTGGAAGCCTGATGGTGTGTGAAGTTAGTGAGCCAAATGGAGTTGTTCTCCCACAAGAACCACTCGGCTGATCCTTCTTCAATATGCCCTTCACCAACATGCAGTGTTTCCTTGATTGAATTAGCTCTCACACCAATATTTGCGTCTAGAGCCTTTGCATTGAGGGCTATCTGAAAACGGCTGTGGTGCTGAAGTTGCCTGTGAATGTGGAGTTGGTGGCATGTGAAACCCGCATGTGGAGCATTCGTTTGTGTGGGATGCTCACCAAGCTTCATTTTAGTCGTAGGCACGCAAAGGGCACTAAGCATAGAGTGTGAAAACTGAGTTTCCTTGAGAGCTGTTTGGAAGCCTGATGGTGTGTGAAGTTAGTGAGCCAAATGGAGTTGTTCTCCCACAAGAACCACTCGGCTGATCCTTCTTCAATATGCCCTTCACCAACATGCAGTGTTTCCTTGATTGAATTAGCTCTCACACCAATATTTGCGTCTAGAGCCTTTGCATTGAGGGCTATCTGAAAACGGCTGTGGTGCTGAAGTTGCCTGTGAATGTGGAGTTGGTGGCATGTGAAACCCGCATGTGGAGCATTCGTTTGTGTGGGATGCTCTACCAGGTTCATTCCTAGATAATGCACTCAAAGGGCACTAAGCAAAGAGTGTGAAAACTGAGTTTCCTTGAGAGCTGCTTGGAAGCCTGATGGTGTGTGAAGTTAGTGAGCCAAATGGAGTTGTTCTCCCACAAAAACCACTCGGCCGATCATTCTTCATTATGCCCTTCACCAACATGCAGTGTTTCCTTGATTGAATTAGCTCTCACACCAATATTTGCGTCTAGAGCCTTTGCATTGAGGGCTATCTGAAAACGGCTGTGGTGCTGAAGTTGCCTGTGAATGTGGAGTTGGTGGCATGTGAAACCCGCATGTGGAGCATTCGTTTGTGTGGGATGCTCACCAAGCTTCATTTTAGTTCTAGGCACTCAAAGGGCACTAAGCATAGAGTGTGAAAACTGAGTTTCCTTGAGAGCTGCTTGGAAGCCTGATGGTGTGTGAAGTTAGTGAGCCAAATGGAGTTGTTCTCCCACAAGAACCACTCGGCTGATCCTTCTTCAATATGCCCTTCACCAACATGCAGTGTTTCCTTGATTGAATTAGCTCTCACACCAATATTTGCGTCTAGAGCCTTTGCATTGAGGGCTATCTGAAAACGGCTGTGGCGCTGAAGTTGCCTGAGAATGTGGAGTTGGTGGCATGTGAAACCCGCATGTGGAGCATTCGTTTGTGTGGGATGCTCTACCAGGTTCATTCCTAGATAATGCACTCAAAGGGCACTAAGCATAGAGTGTGAAAACTGAGTTTCCTTGAGAGCTGCTTGGAAGCCTGATGGTGTGTGAAGTTAGTGAGCCAAATGGAGTTGTTCTCCCACAAAAAACCACTCGGCCGATCCTTCTTCAATATGCCCTTCACCAACATGCAGTGTTTCCTTGATTGAATTAGCTCTCACACCAATATTTGCGTCTAGAGCCTTTGCATTGAGGGCTATCTGAAAACGGCTGTGGTGCTGAAGTTGCCTGAGAATGTGGAGTTGGTGGCATGTGAAACCCGCATGTGGAGCATTCGTTTGTGTGGGATGCTCACCAAGCTTCATTTTAGTTCTAGGCACTCAAAGTGCACTAAGCATAGAGTGTGAAAACTGAGTTTCCTTGAGAGCTGCTTGGAAGCCTGATGGTGTGTGAAGTTAGTGAGCCAAATGGAGTTGTTCTCCCACAAGAACCACTCGGCTGATCCTTCTTCAATATGCCCTTCACCAACATGCAGTGTTTCCTTGATTGAATTAGCTCTCACACCAATATTTGCGTCTAGAGCCTTTGCATTGAGGGCTATCTGAAAACGGCTGTGGTGCTGAAGTTGCCTGTGAATGTGGAGTTGGTGGCATGTGAAACCCGCATGTGGAGCATTCGTTTGTGTGGGATGCTCTACCAGGTTCATTCCTAGATAATGCACTCAAAGGGCACTAAGCATAGAGTGTGAAAACTGAGTTTCCTTGAGAGCTGCTTGGAAGCCTGATGGTGTGTGAAGTTAGTGAGCCAAATGGAGTTGTTCTCCCACAAGAACCACTCGGCTGATCCTTCTTCAATATGCCCTTCACCAACATGCAGTGTTTCCTTGATTGAATTAGTTCTCACACCAATATTTGCGTCTAGAGCCTTTGCATTGAGGGCTATCTGAAAACGGCTGTGGCGCCGAAGTTGCCTGTGAATGTGGAGTTGGTGGCATGTGAAACCCGCATGTGGAGCATTCGTTTGTGTGGGATGCTCTACCAGGTTCATTTCATTCCTAGGTACTCAAAGGGCACTAAGCCTAGAGTGTGAAAACTGAGTTTCCTTGAGAGCTGCTTGGAAGCCTGATGGTGTGTGAAGTTAGTGAGCCAAATGGAGTTGTTCTCCCACAAAAAACCACTCGGCCGATCCTTCTTCAATATGCCCTTCACCAACATGCAGTGTTTCCTTGATTGAATTAGCTCTCACACCAATATTTGCGTCTAGAGCCTTTGCATTGAGGGCTATCTGAAAACGGCTGTGGTGCTGAAGTTGCCTGTGAATGTGGAGTTGGTGGCATGTGAAACCCGCATGTGGAGCATTCGTTTGTGTGGGATGCTCACCAAGCTTCATTTTAGTCCTAGGCACTCAAAGGGCAGTAAGCCTAGAGTGTGAAAACTGAGTTTCCTTGAGAGCTGTTTGGAAGCCTGATGGTGTGTGAAGTTAGTGAGCCAAATGGAGTTGTTCTCCCACAAGAACCATTCGGCTGATCCTTCTTCAATATGCCCTTCACCAACATGCAGTGTTTCCTTGATTGAATTAGCTCTCACACCAATATTTGCGTCTAGAGCCTTTGCATTGAGGGCTATCTGAAAACGGCTGTGGTGCTGAAGTTGCCTGTGAATGTGGAGTTGGTGGCATGTGAAACCCGCATGTGGAGCATTCGTTTGTGTGGGATGCTCTACCAGGTTCATTTCAGTCCTAGGTACTCAAAGGGCACTAAGCATAGAGTGTGAAAACTGAGTTTCCTTGAGAGCTGGTTGGATGCCTGATGGTGTGTGAAGTTAGTGAGCCAAATGGAGTTGTTCTCCCACAAGAACCACTCGGCTGATCCTTCTTCAATATGCCCTTCACCAACATGCAGTGTTTCCTTGATTGAATTAGCTCTCACACCAATATTTGCGTCTAGAGCCTTTGCATTGAGGGCTATCTGAAAACGGCTGTGGCGCTGAAGTTGCCTGAGAATGTGGAGTTGGTGGCATGTGAAACCCGCATGTGGAGCATTCGTTTGTGTGGGATGCTCTACCAGGTTCATTCCTAGATAATGCACTCAAAGGGCACTAAGCATAGAGTGTGAAAACTGAATTTCCTTGAGAGCTGCTTGGAAGCCTGATGGTGTGTGAAGTTAGTGAGCCAAATGGAGTTGTTCTCCCACAAGAACCACTCGGCTGATCCTTCTTCAATATGCCCTTCACCAACATGCAGTGTTTCCTTGATTGAATTAGCTCTCACACCAATATTTGCGTCTAGAGCCTTTGCATTGAGGGCTATCTGAAAACGGCTGTGGCGCTGAAGTTGCCTGAGAATGTGGAGTTGGTGGCATGTGAAACCCGCATGTGGAGCATTCGTTTGTGTGGGATGCTCTACCAGGTTCATTCCTAGATAATGCACTCAAAGGGCACTAAGCATAGAGTGTGAAAACTGAGTTTCCTTGAGAGCTGCTTGGAAGCCTGATGGTGTGTGAAGTTAGTGAGCCAAATGGAGTTGTTCTCCCACAAGAACCACTCGGCTGATCCTTCTTCAATATGCCCTTCACCAACATGCAGTGTTTCCTTGATTGAATTAGCTCTCACACCAGTATTTGCGTCTAGAGCCTTTGCATTGAGGGCTATCTGAAAACGGCTGTGGCGCTGAAGTTGCCTGAGAATGTGGAGTTGGTGGCATGTGAAACCCGCATGTGGAGCATTCGTGTGTGTGGGATGCTCTACCAGGTTCATTCCTAGATAATGCACTCAAAGGGCACTAAGCATAGAGTGTGAAAACTGAGTTTCCTTGAAAGCTGCTTGGAAGCCTGATGGTGTGTGAAGTTAGTGAGCCAAATGGAGTTGTTCTCCCACAAAAAACCACTCGGCTGATCCTTCTTCAATATGCCCTTCACCAACATGCAGTGTTTCCTTGATTGAATTAGCTCTCACACCAATATTTGCATCTAGAGCCTTTGCATTGAGGGCTATCTGAAAACGGCTGTGGTGCTGAAGTTGCCTGTGAATGTGGAGTTGGTGGCATGTGAAACCCGCATGTGGAGCATTCGTTTGTGTGGGATGCTCACCAAGCTTCATTTTAGTCCTAGGCACTCAAAGGGCACTAAGCATAGAGTGTGAAAAACTGAGTTTCCTTGAGAGTCTGCTTGGAAGCCTGATGGTGTGTGAAGTTAGTGAGCCAAATGGAGTTGTTCTCCCACAAGAACCACTCGGCTGATCCTTCTTCAATATGCCCTTCACCAACATGCAGTGTTTCCTTGATTGAATTAGCTCTCACACCAATATTTGCGTCTAGAGCGCTTTGCATTGAGGGCTATCTGAAAACGGCTGTGGTGATGAAGTTGCCTGTGAATGTGGAAGTTGGTAGGCATGTGAAACCCGCATGTGGAGCATTCGTTTGTGTGGGATGCTCTACCAGGTTCATTTCAGTCCTAGGTACTCAAAGGGCACTAAGCATAGAGTGTGAAAACTGAGTTTCCTTGAGAGCTGGTTGGATGCCTGATTGTGTGTGAAGTTAGTGAGCCAAATGGAGTTGTTCTCCCACAAGAACCACTCGGCCTGATCCTTCTTCAATATGCCCTTCACCAACATGCAGTGTTTCCTTGATTGAATTAGCTCTCACACCAATATTTGCGTCTAGAGCCTTTGCATTGAGGGCTATCTGAAAACGGCTGTGGCGCTGAAGTTGCCTGTGAATGTGGAGTTGGTGGCATGTGAAACCCGCATGTGGAGCATTCGTTTGTGTGGGATGCTCTACCAGGTTCATTCCTAGATAATGCACTCAAAGGGCACTAAGCATAGAGTGTGAAAACTGAATTTCCTTGAGAGCTGCTTGGAAGCCTGATGGTGTGTGAAGTTAGTGAGCCAAATGGAGTTGTTCTCCCACAAGAAACCACTCGGCTGATCCTTCTTCAATATGCCCTTCACCAACATGCAGTGTTTCCTTGATTGAATTAGCTCTCACACCAGTATTTGCGTCTAGAGCCTTTTGCATTGAGGGCTATCTGAAACGGCTGTGGCGCTGAAGTTGCCTGAGAATGTGGAGTTGGTGGCATGTGAAACCCGCATGTGGAGCATTCGTGTGTGTGGGATGCTCTACAGGTTCATTCCTAGATAATGCACTCAAAGGGCACTAAGCATAAAGTGTGAAAACTGAGTTTCCTAGAAAGCTGCTTGGAAGCCTGATGGTGTGTGAAGTTAGTGAGCCAAATGGAGTTGTTCTCCCACAAAAAACACTCGGCCGATCCTTCTTCAATATGCCCTTCACCAACATGCAGTGTTTCCTTGATTGAATTAGCTCTCACACCAATATTTGCGTCTAGAGCCTTTGCATTGAGGGCTATCTGAAAACGGCTGTGGTGCTGAAGTTGCCTGTGAATGTGGAGTTGGTGGCATGTGAAACCTCATGTGGAGCATTCGTTTGTCTGGGATGCTCACCAAGCTTCATTTTAGTCCTAGTCACTCAAAGGGCACTAAGCATAGAGTGTGAAAACTGAGTTTCCTTGAGAGCTGCTTGGAAGCCTGATGGTGTGTGAAGTTAGTGAGCCAAATGGAGTTGTTCTCCCACAAGAACCACTCGGCTGATCCTTCTTCAATATGCCCTTCACCAACATGCAGTGTTTCCTTGATTGAATTAGTTATCACACCAATATTTGCGTCTAGAGCCTTTTGCATTGAGGGCTATCTGAAAACGGCTGTGGTGATGAAGTTGCCTGTGAATGTGGAGTTGGTGGCATGTGAAACCCACATGTGGAGCATTCGTTTGTGTGGATGCTCCACCAGGTTCATTCCTACATAATGCACTCAAAGGGCACTAAGCATAGAGTGTGAAAACTGAGTTTCCTTGAGAGCTGCTTGGAAGCCTGATGGTGTGTGAAGTTAGTGAGCCAAATGGAGTTGTTTTCCCACAAAAAACCACTCGGCCGATCCTTCTTCAATATGCCCTTCACCAACATGCAGTGTTTCCTTGATTGAATTAGCTCTCACACCAATATTTGCGTCTAGAGCCTTTGCATTGAGGGCTATCTGAAAACGGCTGTGGTGATGAAGTTGCCTGTGAATGTGGAGTTGGTGGCATGTGAAACCCGCATGTGGAGCATTCGTTTGTGTGGGATGCTCTACCAGGTTCATTTCAGTCCTAGGTACTCAAAGGGCACTAAGCATAGAGTGTGAAAACTGAGTTTCCTTGAGAGCTGCTTGGATGCCTGATTGTGTGTGAAGTTAGTGAGCCAAATGGAGTTGTTCTCCCACAAGAACCACTCGGCTGATCCTTCTTCAATATGCCCTTCACCAACATGCAGTGTTTCCTTGATTGAATTAGCTCTCACACCAGTATTTGCGTCTAGAGCCTTTGCATTGCGGGCTATCTGAAAACGGCTGTGGCGTTGAAGTTGCCTGTGAATGTGGAGTTGGTGGCATGTGAAACCCGCATGTGGAGCATTCGTTTGTGTGGGATGTTCTACCAGGTTCATTCCTAGATAATGCACTCAAAGGGCACTAAGCATAGAGTGTGAAAACTGAGTTTCCTTGAGAGCTGCTTGGAAGCCTGATGGTGTGTGAAGTTAGTGAGCCAAATGGAGTTGTTCTCCCACAAGAACCCACTCGGCTGATCCTTCTTCAATATGCCCTTCACCAACATGCAGTGTTTCCTTGATTGAATTAGCTCTCACACCAATATTTGCGTCTAGAGCCTTTGCATTGAGGGCTATCTGAAAACGGCTGTGGCGCTGAAGTTGCCTGAGAATGTGGAGTTGGTGGCATGTGAAACCCGCATGTGGAGCATTCGTTTGTGTGGGATGCTCACCAAGCTTCATTTTAGTTCTAGGCACTCAAAGGGCACTAAGCATAGAGTGTGAAAACTGAGTTTCCTTGAGAGCTGCTTGGAAGCCTGATGGTGTGTGAAGTTAGTGAGCCAAATGGAGTTGTTCTCCCACAAGAACCACTCGGCTGATCCATTCTTCAATATGCCCTTCACCAACATGCAGTGTTTCCTTGATTGAATTAGCTCTCACACCAATATTTGCGTCTAGAGCCTTTGCATTGAGGGCTATCTGAAAACGGCTGTGGCGCTGAAGTTGCCTGAGAATGTGGAGTTGGTGGCATGTGAAACCCGCATGTGGAGCATTCGTTTGTGTGGGATGCTCTACCAGGTTCATTCCTAGATAATGCACTCAAAGGGCACTAAGCATAGAGTGTGAAAACTGAGTTCCTTGAGAGCTGCTTGGAAGCCTGATGGTGTGTGAAGTTAGTGAGCCAAATGGAGTTGTTCTCCCACAAAAAACCACTCGGCCGATCCTTCTTCAATATGCCCTTCACCAACATGCAGTGTTTCCTTGATTGAATTAGCTCTCACACCAATATTTGCGTCTAGAGCCTTTGCATTGAGGGCTATCTGAAAACGGCTGTGGTGCTGAAGTTGCCTGAGAATGTGGAGTTGGTGGCATGTGAAACCCGCATGTGGAGCATTCGTTTGTGTGGGATGCTCACCAAGCTTCATTTTAGTTCTAGGCACTCAAAGTGCACTAAGCATAGAGTGTGAAAACTGAGTTTCCTGAGAGCTGCTTGGAAGCCTGATGGTGTGTGAAGTTAGTGAGCCAAATGGAGTTGTTCTCCCACAAGAACCACTCGGCTGATCCTTCTTCAATATGCCCTTCACCAACATGCAGTGTTTCCTTGATTGAATTAGCTCTCACACCAATATTTGCGTCTAGAGCCTTTGCATTGAGGGCTATCTGAAAACGGCTGTGGTGATGAAGTTGCCTGTGAATGTGGAGTTGGTGGCATGTGAAACCCGCATGTGGAGCATTCGTTTGTGTGGGATGCTCTACCAGGTTCATTTCAGTCCTAGGTACTCAAAGGGCACTAAGCATAGAGTGTGAAAACTGAGTTCCTTGAGAGCTGGTTGGATGCCTGATTGTGTGTGAAGTTAGTGAGCCAAATGGAGTTGTTCTCCCACAAGAACCACTCGGCTGATCCTTCTTCAATATGCCCTTCACCAACATGCAGTGTTTCCTTGATTGAATTAGCTCTCACACCAATATTTGCGTCTAGAGCCTTTGCATTGAGGGCTATCTGAAAACGGCTGTGGCGCTGAAGTTGCCTGTGAATGTGGAGTTGGTGGCATGTGAAACCCGCATGTGGAGCATTCGTTTGTGTGGGATGCTCTACCAGGTTCATTCCTAGATAATGCACTCAAAGGGCACTAAGCATAGAGTGTGAAAACTGAATTTCCTTGAGAGCTGCTTGGAAGCCTGATGGTGTGTGAAGTTAGTGAGCCAAATGGAGTTGTTCTCCACAAGAACCACTCGGCTGATCTTCTTCAATATGCCCCTTCCACCAACATGCAGTGTTTCCTTGATTGAATTAGCTCTCACACCAGTATTTGCGTCTAGAGCCTTTGCATTGAGGGCTATCTGAAAACGGCTGTGGCGCTGAAGTTGCCTGAGAATGTGGAGTTGGTGGCATGTGAAACCCGCATGTGGAGCATTCGTGTGTGTGGGATGCTCTACCAGGTTCATTCCTAGATAATGCACTCAAAGGGCACTAAGCATAAAGTGTGAAAACTGAGTTTTCCTAGAAAGCTGCTTGGAAGCCTGATGGTGTGTGAAGTTAGTGAGCCAAATGGAGTTGTTCTCCGACAAAAAACCACTCGGCCCGATCCTTCTTCAATATGCCCTTCACCAACATGCAGTGTTTCCTTGATTGAATTAGCTCTCACACCCAATATTTGCGTCTAGAGCCTTTGCATTGAGGGCTATCTGAAAACGGCTGTGGTGCTGAAGTTGCCTGTGAATGTGGAGTTGGTGGCATGTGAAACCCGCATGTGGAGCATTCGTTTGTGTGGGATGCTCACCAAGCTTCATTTTAGTCCTAGTCACTCAAAGGGCACTAAGCATAGAGTGTGAAAACTGAGTTTCCTTGAGAGCTGCTTGGAAGCCTGATGGTGTGTGAAGTTAGTGAGCCAAATGGAGTTGTTCTCCCACAAGAACCACTCGGCTGATCCTTCTTCAATATGCCCTTCACCAACATGCAGTGTTTCCTTGATTGAATTAGTTATCACACCAATATTTGCGTCTAGAGCCTTTGCATTGAGGGCTATCTGAAAAACGGCTGTGGTGATGAAGTTGCCTGTGAATGTGGAGTTGGTGGCATGTGAAACCCACATGTGGAGCATTCGTTTGTGTGGGATGCTCCACCAGGTTCATTCCTACATAATGCACTCAAAGAGGCACTAAGCATAGAGTGTGAAAACTGAGTTTCCTTGAGAGCTGCTTGGAAGCCTGATGGTGTGTGAAGTTAGTGAGCCAAATGCGAGTTGTTTTCCACAAAAAACCACTCGGCCGATCCTTCTTCAATATGCCCTTCACCAACATGCAGTGTTTCCTTGATTGAATTAGCTCTCACACCAATATTTGCGTCTAGAGCCTTTGCATTGAGGGCTATCTGAAAACGGCTGTGGTGATGAAGTTGCCTGTGAATGTGGAGTTGGTGGCATGTGAAACCCCGCAATGTGGAGCATTCGTTTGTGTGGGATGCTCTACCAGGTTCATTTCAGTCCTAGGTACTCAAAGGGCACTAAGCATAGAGTGTGAAAACTGAGTTTCCTTGAGAGCTGCTTGGATGCATGATTGTGTGTGAAGTTAGTGAGCCAAATGGAGTTGTTCTCCCCACAAGAACCACTCGGCTGATCCTTCTTCAATATGCCCTTCACCAACATGCAGTGTTTCCTTGATTGAATTAGCTCTCACACCAGTATTTGCGTCTAGAGCCTTTGCATTGCGGGCTATCTGAAAACGGCTGTGGCGTTGAAGTTGCCTGTGAATGTGGAGTTGGTGGCATGTGAAACCCGCATGTGGAGCATTCGTTTGTGTGGGATGTTCTACCAGGTTCATTCCTAGATAATGCACTCAAAGGGCACTAAGCATAGAGTGTGAAAACTGAGTTTCCTTGAGAGCTGCTTCGGAAGCCTGATGGTGTGTGAAGTTAGTGAGCCAAATGGAGTTTGTTCTCCCACAAGAACCACTCGGCTGATCCTTCTTCAATATGCCCTTCACCAACATGCAGTGTTTCCTTGATTGAATTAGCTCTCACACAATATTTGCGTCTAGAGCCTTTGCATTGAGGGCTATCTGAAAACGGCTGTGGCGCTGAAGTTGCCTGAGAATGTGAGTTGGTGGCATGTGAAACCCGCATGTGGAGCATTCGTTTGTGTGGATGCTCACCAAGCTTCATTTTAGTTCTAGGCACTCAAAGGGCACTAAGCATAGAGTGTGAAAACTGAGTTTCCTTGAGAGCTGCTTGGAAGCCTGATGGTGTGTGAAGTTAGTGAGCCAAATGGAGTTGTTCTCCCCACAAGAACCACTCGGCTGATCCTTCTTCAATATGCCCTTCACCAACATGCAGTGTTTCCTTGATTGAATTAGCTCTCACACCATATTTTGCGTCTAGAGCCTTTGCATTGAGGGCTATCTGAAACGGCTGTGGCGCTGAAGTTGCCTGAGAATGTGGAGTTGGTGGCATGTGAAACCCGCATGTGGAGCATTCGTTTGTGTGGGATGCTCTACCAGGTTCATTCCTAGATAATGCACTCAAAGGGCACTAAGCATAGAGTGTGAAAACTGAGTTTCCTTGAGAGCTGCTTGGAAGCCTGATGGTGTGTGAAGTTAGTGAGCCAAATGGAGTTGTTCTCCCACAAAAAACCACTCGGCCGATCCTTCTTCAATATGCCCTTCACCAACATGCAGTGTTTCCTTGATTGAATTAGCTCTCACACCAATATTTGCGTCTAGAGCCTTTGCATTGAGGGCTATCTGAAAACGGCTGTGGTGCTGAAGTTGCCTGAGAATGTGGAGTTGGTGGCATGTGAAACCCGCATGTGGAGCATTCGTGTGTGTGGGATGCTCACCAAGCTTCATTTTAGTTCTAGGCACTCAAAGTGCACTAAGCATAGAGTGTGAAAACTGAGTTTCCTTGAGAGCTGCTTGGAAGCCTGATGGTGTGTGAAGTTAGTGAGCCAAATGGAGTTGTTCTCCCACAAGAACCACTCGGCTGATCCTTCTTCAATATGCCCTTCACCAACATGCAGTGTTTCCTTGATTGAATTAGCTCTCACACCAATATTTGCGTCTAGAGCCTTTGCATTGAGGGCTATCTGAAAACGGCTGTGGTGCTGAAGTTGCCTGTGAATGTGGAGTTGGTGGCATGTGAAACCCGCATGTGGAGCATTCGTTTGTGTGGGATGCTCTACCAGGTTCATTCCTAGATAATGCACTCAAAGGGCACTAAGCATAGAGTGTGAAAACTGAGTTTCCTTGAGAGCTGCTTGGAAGCCTGATGGTGTGTGAAGTTAGTGAGCCAAATGGAGTTGTTCTCCCACAAGAACCACTCGGCTGATCCTTCTTCAATATGCCCTTCACCAACATGCAGTGTTTCCTTGATTGAATTAGTTCTCACACCAATATTTGCGTCTAGAGCCTTTGCATTGAGGGCTATCTGAAAACGGCTGTGGCGCCGAAGTTGCCTGTGAATGTGGAGTTGGTGGCATGTGAAACCCGCATGTGGAGCATTCGTTTGTGTGGGATGCTCTACCAGGTTCATTTCATTCCTAGGTACTCAAAGGGCACTAAGCCTAGAGTGTGAAAACTGAGTTTCCTTGAGAGCTGCTTGGAAGCCTGATGGTGTGTGAAGTTAGTGAGCCAAATGGAGTTGTTCTCCCACAAAAAACCACTCGGCCGATCCTTCTTCAATATGCCCTTCACCAACATGCAGTGTTTCCTTGATTGAATTAGCTCTCACACCAATATTTGCGTCTAGAGCCTTTGCATTGAGGGCTATCTGAAAACGGCTGTGGTGCTGAAGTTGCCTGTGAATGTGGAGTTGGTGGCATGTGAAACCCGCATGTGGAGCATTCGTTTGTGTGGGATGCTCACCAAGCTTCATTTTAGTCCTAGGCACTCAAAGGGCAGTAAGCCTAGAGTGTGAAAACTGAGTTTCCTTGAGAGCTGCCTGGAAGCCTGATGGTGTGTGAAGTTAGTGAGCCAAATGGAGTTGTTCTCCCACAAGAACCATTCGGCTGATCCTTCTTCAATATGCCCTTCACCAACATGCAGTGTTTCCTTGATTGAATTAGCTCTCACACCAATATTTGCGTCTAGAGCCTTTGCATTGAGGGCTATCTGAAAACGGCTGTGGTGCTGAAGTTGCCTGAGAATGTGGAGTTGGTGGCATGTGAAACCCGCATGTGGAGCATTCGTTTGTGTGGGATGCTCTACCAGGTTCATTTCAGTCCTAGGTACTCAAAGGGCACTAAGCATAGAGTGTGAAAACTGAGTTTCCTTGAGAGCTGGTTGGATGCCTGATGGTGTGTGAAGTTAGTGAGCCAAATGGAGTTGTTCTCCCACAAGAACCACTCGGCTGATCCTTCTTCAATATGCCCTTCACCAACATGCAGTGTTTCCTTGATTGAATTAGCTCTCACACCAATATTTGCGTCTAGAGCCTTTGCATTGAGGGCTATCTGAAAACGGCTGTGGCGCTGAAGTTGCCTGAGAATGTGGAGTTGGTGGCATGTGAAACCCGCATGTGGAGCATTCGTTTGTGTGGGATGCTCTACCAGGTTCATTCCTAGATAATGCACTCAAAGGGCACTAAGCATAGAGTGTGAAAACTGAATTTCCTTGAGAGCTGCTTGGAAGCCTGATGGTGTGTGAAGTTAGTGAGCCAAATGGAGTTGTTCTCCCACAAGAACCACTCGGCTGATCCTTCTTCAATATGCCCTTCACCAACATGCAGTGTTTCCTTGATTGAATTAGCTCTCACACCAATATTTGCGTCTAGAGCCTTTGCATTGAGGGCTATCTGAAAACGGCTGTGGCGCTGAAGTTGCCTGAGAATGTGGAGTTGGTGGCATGTGAAACCCGCATGTGGAGCATTCGTTTGTGTGGGATGCTCTACCAGGTTCATTCCTAGATAATGCACTCAAAGGGCACTAAGCATAGAGTGTGAAAACTGAGTTTCCTTGAGAGCTGCTTGGAAGCCTGATGGTGTGTGAAGTTAGTGAGCCAAATGGAGTTGTTCTCCCACAAGAACCACTCGGCTGATCCTTCTTCAATATGCCCTTCACCAACATGCAGTGTTTCCTTGATTGAATTAGCTCTCACACCAGTATTTGCGTCTAGAGCCTTTGCATTGAGGGCTATCTGAAAACGGCTGTGGCGCTGAAGTTGCCTGAGAATGTGGAGTTGGTGGCATGTGAAACCCGCATGTGGAGCATTCGTGTGTGTGGGATGCTCTACCAGGTTCATTCCTAGATAATGCACTCAAAGGGCACTAAGCATAGAGTGTGAAAACTGAGTTTCCTTGAAAGCTGCTTGGAAGCCTGATGGTGTGTGAAGTTAGTGAGCCAAATGGAGTTGTTCTCCCACAAAAAACCACTCGGCTGATCCTTCTTCAATATGCCCTTCACCAACATGCAGTGTTTCCTTGATTGAATTAGCTCTCACACCAATATTTGCATCTAGAGCCTTTGCATTGAGGGCTATCTGAAAACGGCTGTGGTGCTGAAGTTGCCTGTGAATGTGGAGTTGGTGGCATGTGAAACCCGCATGTGGAGCATTCGTTTGTGTGGGATGCTCACCAAGCTTCATTTTAGTCCTAGGCACTCAAAGGGCACTAAGCATAGAGTGTGAAAACTGAGTTTCCTTGAGAGCTGCTTGGAAGCCTGATGGTGTGTGAAGTTAGTGAGCCAAATGGAGTTGTTCTCCCACAAGAACCACTCGGCTGATCCTTCTTCAATATGCCCTTCACCAACATGCAGTGTTTCCTTGATTGAATTAGCTCTCACACCAATATTTGCGTCTAGAGCCTTTGCATTGAGGGCTATCTGAAAACGGCTGTGGTGATGAAGTTGCCTGTGAATGTGGAGTTGGTGGCATGTGAAACCCGCATGTGGAGCATTCGTTTGTGTGGGATGCTCTACCAGGTTCATTTCAGTCCTAGGTACTCAAAGGGCACTAAGCATAGAGTGTGAAAACTGAGTTTCCTTGAGAGCTGGTTGGATGCCTGATTGTGTGTGAAGTTAGTGAGCCAAATGGAGTTGTTCTCCCACAAGAACCACTCGGCTGATCCTTCTTCAATATGCCCTTCACCAACATGCAGTGTTTCCTTGATTGAATTAGCTCTCACACCAATATTTGCGTCTAGAGCCTTTGCATTGAGGGCTATCTGAAAACGGCTGTGGCGCTGAAGTTGCCTGTGAATGTGGAGTTGGTGGCATGTGAAACCCGCATGTGGAGCATTCGTTTGTGTGGGATGCTCTACCAGGTTCATTCCTAGATAATGCACTCAAAGGGCACTAAGCATAGAGTGTGAAAACTGAATTTCCTTGAGAGCTGCTTGGAAGCCTGATGGTGTGTGAAGTTAGTGAGCCAAATGGAGTTGTTCTCCGACAAAAAACCACTCGGCCGATCCTTCTTCAATATGCCCTTCACCAACATGCAGTGTTTCCTTGATTGAATTAGCTCTCACACCAATATTTGCGTCTAGAGCCTTTGCATTGAGGGCTATCTGAAAACGGCTGTGGTGCTGAAGTTGCCTGTGAATGTGTAGTTGGTGGCATGTGAAACCCGCATGTGGAGCATTCGTTTGTGTGGGATGCTCACCAAGCTTCATTTTAGTCCTAGGCACTCAAAGGGCACTAAGCATAGAGTGTGAAAACTGAGTTTCCTTGAGAGCTGCTTGGAAGCCTGATGGTGTGTGAAGTTAGTGAGCCAAATGGAGTTGTTCTCCCACAAGAACCACTCGGCTGATCCTTCTTCAATATGCCCTTCACCAACATGCAGTGTTTCCTTGATTGAATTAGTTATCACACCAATATTTGCGTCTAGAGCCTTTGCATTGAGGGCTATCTGAAAACGGCTGTGGCGCCGAAGTTGCCTGTGAATGTGGAGTTGGTGGCATGTGAAACCCACATGTGGAGCATTCGTTTGTGTGGGATGCTCCACCAGGTTCATTCCTACATAATGCACTCAAAGGGCACTAAGCATAGAGTGTGAAAACTGAGTTTCCTTGAGAGCTGCTTGGAAGCCTGATGGTGTGTGAAGTTAGTGAGCCAAATGGAGTTGTTTTCCCACAAAAAACCACTCGGCCGATCCTTCTTCAATATGCCCTTCACCAACATGCAGTGTTTCCTTGATTGAATTAGCTCTCACACCAATATTTGCGTCTAGAGCCTTTGCATTGAGGGCTATCTGAAAACGGCTGTGGTGATGAAGTTGCCTGTGAATGTGGAGTTGGTGGCATGTGAAACCCGCATGTGGAGCATTCGTTTGTGTGGGATGCTCTACCAGGTTCATTTCAGTCCTAGGTACTCAAAGGGCACTAAGCATAGAGTGTGAAAACTGAGTTTCCTTGAGAGCTGCTTGGATGCCTGATTGTGTGTGAAGTTAGTGAGCCAAATGGAGTTGTTCTCCACAAGAACCACTCGGCTGATCCTTCTTCAATATGCCCTTCACCAACATGCAGTGTTTCCTTGATTGAATTAGCTCTCACACCAGTATTTGCGTCTAGAGCCTTTGCATTGCGGGCTATCTGAAAACGGCTGTGGCGTTGAAGTTGCCTGTGAATGTGGAGTTGGTGGCATGTGAAACCCGCATGTGGAGCATTCGTTTGTGTGGGATGTTCTACCAGGTTCATTCCTAGATAATGCACTCAAAGGGCACTAAGCATAGAGTGTGAAAACTGAGTTTCCTTGAGAGCTGCTTGGAAGCCTGATGGTGTGTGAAGTTAGTGAGCCAAATGGAGTTGTTCTCCCACAAGAACCACTCGGCTGATCCTTCTTCAATATGCCCTTCACCAACATGCAGTGTTTCCTTGATTGAATTAGCTCTCACACCAATATTTGCGTCTAGAGCCTTTGCATTGAGGGCTATCTGAAAACGGCTGTGGCGCTGAAGTTGCCTGAGAATGTGGAGTTGGTGGCATGTGAAACCCGCATGTGGAGCATTCGTTTGTGTGGGATGCTCTACCAGGTTCATTCCTAGATAATGCACTCAAAGGGCACTAAGCATAGAGTGTGAAAACTGAGTTTCCTTGAGAGCTGCTTGGAAGCCTGATGGTGTGTGAAGTTAGTGAGCCAAATGGAGTTGTTCTCCCACAAGAACCACTCGGCTGATCCTTCTTCAATATGCCCTTCACCAACATGCAGTGTTTCCTTGATTGAATTAGCTCTCACACCAATATTTGCGTCTAGAGCCTTTGCATTGAGGGCTATCTGAAAACGGCTGTGGCGCTGAAGTTGCCTGAGAATGTGGAGTTGGTGGCATGTGAAACCCGCATGTGGAGCATTCGTTTGTGTGGGATGCTCTACCAGGTTCATCCCTAGATAATGCACTCAAAGGGCACTAAGCATAGAGTGTGAAAACTGAGTTTCCTTGAAAGCTGCTTGGAAGCCTGATGGTGTGTGAAGTTAGTGAGCCAAATGGAGTTGTTCTCCCACAAGAACCACTCGGCCGATCCTTCTTCAATATGCCCTTCACCAACATGCAGTGTTTCCTTGATTGAATTAGCTCTCACACCAATATTTGCGTCTAGAGCCTTTGCATTGAGGGCTATCTGAAAACGGCTGTGGTGCTGAAGTTGCCTGTGAATGTGGAGTTGGTGGCATGTGAAACCCGCATGTGGAGCATTCGTTTGTGTGGGATGCTCACCCAAGCTTCATTTTAGTCCTAGGCACTCAAAGGGCACTAAGCATAGAGTGTGAAAACTGAGTTTATTCTTTGAGAGCTGCTTGGAAGCCTGATGGTGTGTGAAGTTAGTGAGCCAAATGGAGTTGTTCTCCCACAAGAACCACTCGGCTGATCCTTCTTCAATATGCCCTTCACCAACATGCAGTGTTTCCTTGATTGAATTAGCTCTCACACCAATATTTGCGTCTAGAGCCTTTGCATTGAGGGCTATCTGAAAACGGCTGTGGTGCTGAAGTTGCCTGTGAAGGTGGAGTTGGTGGCATGTGAAACCCGCATGTGGAGCATTCGTTTGTGTGGGATGCTTACCAGGTTCATTCCTAGATAATGCACTCAAAGGGCACTAAGCCTACAGTGTGAAAACTGAGTTTCCTTGAGAGCTGCTTGGAAGCCTGATGGTGTGTGAAGTTAGTGAGCCAAATGGAGTTGTTCTCCCACAAAAAACCACTCGGCTGATCCTTCTTCAATATGCCCTTCACCAACATGCAGTGTTTAATTGATTGAATTAGCTCTCACACCAATATTTGCGTCTAGAGCCTTTGCATTGAGGGCTATCTGAAAACGGCTGTGGCGCTGAAGTTGCCTGTGAATGTGGAGTTGGTGGCATGTGAAACCCGCATGGTGGAGCATTCGTTTGTGTGGGATGTTCTACAGTTTCAATCCTAGATAATGCACTCAAAGGGCACTAAGCCTAGAGTGTGAAAACTGAGTTTCCTTGAGAGCTGCTTGGAAGCCTGATGGTGTGTGAAGTTAGTGAGCCAAATGGAGTTGTTCTCCCACAAGAACCACTTGGCTGATCCTTCTTCAATATGCCCTTCACCAACATGCAGTGTTTTCTTGATTGAATTATGCTCTCACACCATCATTTGCGTCTAGAGCCTTTGCATTGAGGGCTATCTGAAAACGGCTGTGGCGCTGAAGTTGCCTGAGATGTGGAGTTGTGGCATGTGAAACCCGCATGTGGAGCATTCGTTTGTGTGATGCTCTACCGGGTTCAATCCTAGATAATGCACTCAAAGGGCACTAAGCCTAGAGTGTGAAAACTGAGTTTCCTTGAGAGCTGCTTGGAAGCCTGATGGTGTGTGAAGTTAGTGAGCCAAATGGAGTTGTTCTCCCACAAGAACCACTCGGCTGATCCTTCTTCAATATGCTCTTCACCAACATGCAGTGTTTCCTTGATTGAATTAGCTCTCACACCAATATTTGCGTCTAGAGCCTTTGCATGAGGGGCTATCTGAAAACGGCTGTGGCGCTGAAGTTGCCTGAGAATGTGGAGTTGGTGGCATGTGAAACCCGCATGTGGAGCATTCGTTTGTGTGGGATGCTCTACCAGGTTCATTCCTAGATAATGCACTCAAAGGGCACTAAGCAGAGAGTGTGAAAACTGAGTTTCCTTGAGAGCTGCTTGGAAGCCTGATGGTGTGTGAAGTTAGTGAGCCAAATGGAGTTGTTCTCCCACAAGAACCACTCGGCTGATCCTTCATCAATATTCCCTTCACCATCATGCAGTGTTTCCTTGATTGAATTAGCTCTCACACCAATATTTGCGTCTAGAGCCTTTGCATTGAGGGCTATCTGAAAACGGCTGTGGCGCTGAAGTTGCCTGAGAATGTGGAGTTGGTGGCATGTGAAACCCGCATGTGGAGCATTCGTTTGTGTGGGATGCTCTACCAGGTTCAATCCTAGATAATGCACTCAAAGGGCACTAAGCCTAGAGTGTGAAAACTGAGTTTCCTTGAGAGCTGCTTGGAAGCCTGATGGTGTGTGAAGTTAGTGAGCCAAATGGAGTTGTTCTCCCACAAGAACCACTTGGCTGATCCTTCTTCATTATGCCCTTCACCAACATGCAGTGTTTCCTTGATTGAATTAGCTCTCACACCATCATTTGCGTCTAGAGCCTTTGCATTGAGGGCTATCTGAAAACGGCTGTGGCGCTGAAGTTGCCTGAGAATGTGGAGTTGGTGGCATGTGAAACCCGCATGTGGAGCATTCGTTTGTGTGGGATGCTCTACCAGGTTCATTCTTAGATAATGCACTCAAAGGGCACTAAGCCTAGAGTGTGAAAACTGAGTTTCCTTGAGAGCTGCTTGGAAGCCTGATGGTGTGTGAAGTTAGTGAGCCAAATGGAGTTGTTCTCCCACAAGAACCACTCGGCTGATCCTTCTTCAATATGCCCTTCACCAACATGCAGTGTTTCCTTGATTGAATTAGCTCTCACACCAATATTTGCGTCTAGAGCCTTTGCATTGAGGGCTATCTGAAAACGGCTGTGGCGCTGAAGTTGCCTGAGAATGTGGAGTTGGTGGCATGTGAAACCCGCATGTGGAGCATTCGTTTGTGTGGGATGCTCTACCAGGTTCATTCCTAGATAATGCACTCAAAAGACACTAAGCCTACAGTGTGAAAACTGAGTTTCCTTGAGAGCTGCTTGGAAGCCTGATGGTGTGTGAAGTTAGTGAGCCAAATGGAGTTGTTCTCCCACAAGAACCACTCGGCTGATCCTTCTTCAATATGCCCTTCACCAACATGCAGTGTTTCCTTGATTGAATTAGCTCTCACACCAATATTTGCGTCTAGAGCCTTTGCATTGAGGGCTATCTGAAAACGGCTGTGGCGCTGAAGTTGCCTGAGAATGTGGGTTGGTGGCATGTGAAACCCGCATGTGGAGCATTCGTTTGTGTGGGATGCTCTACCAGGTTCATTCCTAGATAATGCACTCAAAGGGCACTAAGCCTAGAGTGTGAAAACTGAGTTTCCTTGAGAGCTGCTTGGAATCCTGATGGTGTGTGAAGTTAGTGAGCCAAATGGAGTTGTTCTCCCACAAGAAACACTCAGCTGATCCTTCTTCAATATGCCCTTCACCAACATGCAGTGTTTCCTTGATTGAATTAGCTCTCACACCAATATTTGCGTCTAGAGCCTTTGCATTGAGGGCTATCTGAAAACGGCTGTGGCGCTGAAGTTGCCTGTGAATGTGGAGTTGGTGGCATGTGAAACCCGCATGTGGAGCATTCGATTGTGTGGGATGCTCTACCAGGCTCAATCCTAGATAATGCACTCAAAGGGCACTAAGCATAGAGTGTGAAAACTGAGTTTCCTTGAGAGCTGCTTGGAAGCCTGATGGTGTGTGAAGTTAGTGAGCCAAATGGAGTTGTTCTCCCACAAGAACCACTCGGCTGATCCTTCTTCAATATGCCCTTCACCAACATGCAGTGTTTCCTTGATTGAATTAGCTCTCACACCAATATTTGCGTCTAGAGCCTTTGCATTGAGGGCTATCTGAAAACGGCTGTGGCGCTGAAGTTGCCTGAGAATGTGGAGTTGGTGGCATGTGAAACCCGCATGTGGAGCATTCGTTTGTGTGGGATGCTCTACCAGGTTCATTCCTAGATAATGCACTCAAAGGGCACTAAGCCTAGAGTGTGAAAACTGAGTTTCCTTGAGAGCTGCTTGGAAGCCTGATGGTGTGTGAAGTTAGTGAGCCAAATGGAGTTGTTCTCCCACAAGAACCACTTGGCTGATCCTTCTTCAATATGCCCTTCACCAACATGCAGTGTTTCCTTGATTGAATTAGCTCTCACACCAGTATTTGCGTCTAGAGCCTTTGCATTGAGGGCTATCTGAAAACGGCTGTGGCGCTGAAGTTGCCTGAGAATGTGGAGTTGGTGGCATGTGAAACCCGCATGTGGAGCATTCGTTTGTGTTGGATGCTCTACCAGGTTCATTCCTAGATAATGCTCTCAAAGGGCACTAAGCATAGAGTGTGAAAACTGAGTTTCCTTGAGAGCTGCTTGGAAGCCTGATGGTGTGTGAAGTTAGTGAGCCAAATGGAGTTGTTCTCCCACAAGAACCACTCGGCTGATCCTTCTTCAATATGCCCTTCACCAACATGCAGTGTTTCCTTGATTGAATTAGCTCTCACACCAATATTTGCGTCTAGAGCCTTTGCATTGAGGGCTATCTGAAAACGGCTGTGGCGCTGAAGTTGCCTGAGAATGTGGAGTTGGTGGCATGTGAAACCCGCATGTGGAGCATTCGTTTGTGTGGGATGCTCTACCAGGTTCATTCCTAGATAATGCACTCAAAGGGCACTAAGCATAGAGTGTGAAAACTGAGTTTCCTTGAGAGCTGCTTGGAAGCCTGATGGTGTGTGAAGTTAGTGAGCCAAATGGAGTTGTTCTCCCACAAGAACCACTCGGCTGATCCTTCTTCAATATGCCCTTCACCAACATGCAGTGTTTCCTTGATTGAATTAGCTCTCACACCAATATTTGCGTCTAGAGCCTTTGCATTGAGGGCTATCTGAAAACGGCTGTGGCGCTGAAGTTGCCTGAGAATGTGGAGTTGGTGGCATGTGAAACCCGCATGTGGAGCATTCGTTTGTGTGGGATGCTCTACCAGGTTCATTCCTAGATAATGCACTCAAAGGGCACTAAGCCTAGAGTGTGAAAACTGAGTTTCCTTGAGAGCTGCTTGGAAGCCTGATGGTGTGTGAAGTTAGTGAGCCAAATGGAGTTGTTCTCCCACAAGAACCACTCGGCTGATCCTTCTTCAATATGCCCTTCACCAACATGCAGTGTTTCCTTGATTGAATTAGCTCTCACACCAATATTTGCGTCTAGAGCCTTTGCATTGAGGGCTATCTGAAAACGGCTGTGGCGCTGAAGTTGCCTGAGAATGTGGAGTTGGTGGCATGTGAAACCCGCATGTGGAGCATTCGTTTGTGTGGGATGCTCTACCAGGTTCATTCCTAGATAATGCACTCAAAGGGCACTAAGCATAGAGTGTGAAAACTGAGTTTCCTTGAGAGCTGCTGGGAAGCCTGGTGGTGTGTGAAGTTAGTGAGCCAAATGGAGTTGTTCTCCCACAAGAACCACTCGGCTGATCCTTCTTCAATATGCCCTTCACCAACATGCAGTGTTTCCTTGATTGAATTAGCTCTCACACCAATATTTGCATCTAGAGCCTTTGCATTGAGGGCTATCTGAAAACGGCTGTGGCGCTGAAGTTGCCTGAGAATGTGGAGTTGGTGGCATGTGAAACCCGCATGTGGAGCATTCCTTTGTGTGGCATGCTCTACCAGGTTCATTCCTAGATAATGCACTCAAAGGGCACTAAGCATAGACTGTGAAAACTGAGTTTCCTTGAGAGCTGCTTGGAAGCCTGATGGTGTGTGAAGTTAGTGAGCCAAATGGAGTTGTTCTCCCACAAGAACCACTCGGCTGATCCTTCTTCAATATGCCCTTC
This sequence comes from Ochotona princeps, assembly GCF_030435755.1. Taxonomy (NCBI): domain Eukaryota; kingdom Metazoa; phylum Chordata; class Mammalia; order Lagomorpha; family Ochotonidae; genus Ochotona; species Ochotona princeps. The sequence goes on along the minus strand of NW_026700475.1, from coordinate 5,450 downwards.
ACCAACATGCAGTGTTTCCTTGATTGAATTAGCTCTCACACCAATATTTGCGTCTAGAGCCTTTGCATTGAGGGCTATCTGAAAACGGCTGTGGCGCTGAAGTTGCCTGTGAATGTGGAGTTGGTGGCATGTGAAACCCGCATGTGGAGCATTCGTTTGTGTGGGATGCTCTACCAGGTTCATTCCTAGATAATGCACTCAAAGGGCACTAAGCATAGAGTGTGAAAACTGAGTTTCCTTGAGAGCTGCTGGGAAGCCTGATGGTGTGTGAAGTTAGTGAGCCAAATGGAGTTGTTCTCCCACAAGAACCACTCGGCTGATCCTTCTTCAATATGCCCTTCACCAACATGCAGTGTTTCCTTGATTGAATTAGCTCTCACACCAATATTTGCGTCTAGAGCCTTTGCATTGAGGGCTATCTGAAAACGGCTGTGGCGCTGAAGTTTGCCTGTGAATGTGTAGTTGGTGGCATGTGAAACCCACATGTGGAGCATTCGTTTGTGTGGGATGTTCTATCAGGTTCATTCCTAGATAATGCACTCAAAGGGCACTAAGCATAGAGTGTGAAAACTGAGTTTCCTTGAGAGCTGCTTGGAAGCCTGATGGTGTGTGAAGTTAGTGAGCCAAATGGAGTTGTTCTCCCACAAGAACCACTTGGCTGATCCTTCTTCATTATGCCCTTCACCAACATGCAGTGTTTCCTTGATTGAATTAGCTCTCACACCATCATTTGCGTCTAGAGCCTTTGCATTGAGGGCTATCTGAAAACGGCTGTGGCGCTGAAGTTGCCTGAGAATGTGGAGTTGGTGGCATGTGAAACCCGCATGTGGAGCATTCGTTTTGTGTGGGATGCTCTACCAGGTTCATTCCTAGATAATGCACTCAAAGGGCACTAAGCATAGAGTGTGAAAACCTGAGTTTCCTGAGAGCTGCTTGGAAGCCTGATGGTGTGTGAAGTTAGTGAGCCAAATGGAGTTGTTCTCCCACAAGAACCACTCGGCTGATCCTTCTTCAATATGCTCTTCACCAACATGCAGTGTTTCCTTGATTGAATTAGCTCTCACACCAATATTTGCGTCTAGAGCCTTTGCATTGAGGGCTGTCTGAAAACGGCTGTGGCGCTGAAGTTGCCTGAGAATGTGGAGTTGGTGGCATGTGAAACCCGCATGTGGAGCATTCGTTTGTGTGGGATGCTCTACCAGGTTCATTCCTAGATAATGCACTCAAAGGGCACTAAGCATAGAGTGTGAAAACTGAGTTTCCTTGAGAGCTGCTTGGAAGCCTGATGGTGTGTGAAGTTAGTGAGCAAAATGGAGTTGTTCTCCCACAAGAACCACTCAGCTGATCCTTTTTCAATATGCCCTTCACCAACATGCAGTGTTTCCTTGATTGAATTAGCTCTCACACCAATATTTGCGTCTAGAGCCTTTGCATTGAGGGGCTGTCTGAAAACGGCTGTGGCGCTGAAGTTGCCTGAGAATGTGGAGTTGGTGGCATGTGAAACCCGCATGTGGAGCATTCGTTTGTGTGGGATGCTAACCAAGCTTCATTTCAGTCCTAGGTACTCAAAAGGCACTAAGCCTAGAGTGTGAAAACTGAGTTTCCTTGAGAGCTGCTTGGAAGTGTGATGGTTTGTGAAGTAGTGAGCCAAATGGAGTTGTTCTCCCACAAGAACCACTCGGCTGATCCTTCTTCAATATGCTCTTCACCAACATGCAGTGTTTCCTTGATTGAATTAGCTCTCACACCAATATTTGCGTCTAGAGCCTTTGCATTGAGGGCTATCTGAAAACGGCTGTGGCGCTGAAGTTGCCTGAGAATGTGGAGTTGGTGGCATGTGAAACCCGCATGTGGAGCATTCGTTTGTGTGGGATGCTCTACCAGGTTCATTCCTAGATAATGCACTCAAAGGGCACTAAGCCTAGAGTTGAAAACTGAGTTTCCTTGAGAGTTGCTTGAAAGCCTGGTGGTGTGTGAAGTTAGTGAGCCAAATGGAGTTGTTTCTCCCACAAGAACCACTCGGCTGATCCTTCTTCAATATGCCCTTCACCAACATGCAGTGTTTCCTTGATTGAATTAGCTCTCACACCAATATTTGCGTCTAGAGCCTTTGCATTGAGGGCTATCTGAAAACGGCTGTGGCGCTGAAGTTGCCTGAGAATGTGGAGTTGGTGGCATGTGAAACCCGCATGTGGAGCATTCGTTTGTGTGGGATGCTCTACCAGGTTCATTCCTAGATAATGCACTCAAAGGGCACTAAGCATAGAGTGTGAAAACTGAGTTTCTTGAGAGCTGCTTGGAAGCCTGATGGTGTGTGAAGTTAGTGAGCCAAATGGAGTTGTTCTCCCACAAGAACCACTCGGCTGATCCTTCTTCAATATGCCCTTCACCAACATGCAGTGTTTCCTTGATTGAATTAGCTCTCACACCAATATTTGCGTCTAGAGCCTTTGCATTGAGGGGCTATCCTGAAAACGGCTGTGGCGCTGAAGTTGCCTGAGAATGTGGAGTTGGTGGCATGTGAAACCCGCATGTGGAGCATTCGTTTGTGTGGGATGCTCTACCAGGTTCATCTCTAGATAATGCACTCAAAGGGCACTAAGCCTAGAGTTGAAACTGAGTTTCCTTGAGAGTTGCTTGAAAGCCTGGTGGTGTGTGAAGTTAGTGAGCCAAATGGAGTTGTTCTCCCACAAGAACCACTCGGCTGATCCTTCTTCAATATGCCCTTCACCAACATGCAGTGTTTCCTTGATTGAATAGCTCTCACACCAATATTTGCGTCTAGAGCCTTTGCATTGAGGGCTATCTGAAAACGGCTGTGGCGCTGAAGTTGCCTGAGAATGTGGAGTTGGTGGCAATGGAAAACGCATGTGGAGCATTCCTTTGTGTGGGATGCTCTACCAGGTTCATTCCTAGATAATGCACTCAAAGGGCACTAAGCATAGAGTGTGAAAACTGAGTTTCCTTGAGAGCTGCTTGGAAGCCTGATGGTGTGTGAAGTTAGTGAGCCAAATGGAGTTGTTCTCCCACAAGAACCACTCAGCTGATCCTTTTTCAATATGCCCTTCACCAACATGCAGTGTTTCCTTGATTGAATTAGCTCTCACACCAATATTTGCGTCTAGAGCCTTTGCATTGAGGGCTGTCTGAAAACGGCTGTGGCGCTGACGTTGCCTGAGAATGTGGAGTTGGTGGCATGTGAAACCCGCATGTGGAGCATTCGTTTGTGTGGGATGCTAACCAAGCTTCATTTCAGTCCTAGGTACTCAAAAGGCACTAAGCATAGAGTGTGAAAACTGAGTTTCCTTGAGAGCTGCTTGGAAGCCTGATGGTTTGTGAAGTTAGTGAGCCAAATGGAGTTGTTCTCCACAAGAACCACTCGGCTGATCCTTCTTCAATATGCCCTTCACCAACATGCAGTGTTTCCTTGATTGAATTAGCTCTCACACCAATATTTGTGTCTAGAGCCTTTGCATTGAGGGCTATCTGAAAACGGCTGTGGCGCTGAAGTTGCCTGTGAATGTGGAGTTGGTGGCATGTGAAACCCGCATGTGGAGCATTCGTTTGTGTGGGATGCTCTACCAGGTTCATTCCTAGATAATGCACTCAAAGGGCACTAAGCATAGAGTGTGAAAACTGAGTTTCCTTGAGAGCTGCTTGGAAGCTGATGGTGTGTGAAGTTAGTGAGCAAATGGAGTTGTTCTCCCACAAGAACCACTCAGCTGATCCTTTTTCAATATGCCCTTCACCAACATGCAGTGTTTCCTTGATTGAATTAGCTCTCACACCAATATTTGCGTCTAGAGCCTTTGCATTGAGGGCTGTCTGAAAACGGCTGTGGCGCTGAAGTTGCCTGAGAATGTGGAGTTGGTGGCATGTGAAACCCGCATGTGGAGCATTCGTTTGTGTGGGATGCTAACCAAGCTTCATTTCAGTCCTAGGTACTCAAAAGGCACTAAGCATAGAGTGTGAAAACTGAGTTTCCTTGAGAGCTGCTTGGAAGCATGATGGTGTGTGAAGTTAGTGAGCCAAATGGAGTTGTTCTCCCTCAAGAACCACTCGGCTGATCCTTCTTCAATATGCCCTTCACCAACATGCAGTGTTTCCTTGATTGAATTAGCTCTCACACCAATATTTGCGTCTAGAGCCTTTGCATTGAGGGCTATCTGAAAACGGCTGTGGCGCTGAAGTTGCCTGAGAATGTGGAGTTGGTGGCATGTGAAACCCGCATGTGGAGCATTCGTTTGTGTGGGATGCTCTACCAGGTTCATTCCTAGATAATGCACTCAAAGGGCACTAAGCATAGAGTGTGAAAACTGAGTTTCCTTGAGAGCTGCTGGGAAGCCTGGAGGTGTGTGAAGTTAGTGAGCCAAATGGAGTTGTTCTCCCACAAGAACCACTCCGGCTGATCCTTCTTCAATATGCCCTTCACCAACAAGCAGTGTTTCCTTGATTGAATTAGCTCTCACACCAGTATTTGCGTCTAGAGCCTTTGCATTGAGGTCTATCTGAAAATGGCTGTGGCGCTGAAGTTGCCTGTGAATGTGGAGTTGGTGGCATGTGAAACCCGCATGTGGAGCATTCGATTGTGTGGGATGCTCTACCAGGTTCAATCCTAGATAATGCACTCAAAGGGCACTAAGCCTAGAGTGTGAAAACTGAGTTTCCTTGAGAGCTGCTTGGAAGCCTGATGGTGTGTGAAGTTAGTGAGCCAAATGGAGTTGTTCACCCACAAGAACCACTCGGCTGATCCTTCTTCAATATGCCCTTCACCAACATGCAGTGTTTCCTTGATTGAATTAGCTCTCACACCAATATTTGCGTCTAGAGCCTTTGCATTGAGGGCTATCTGAAAACGGCTGTGGCGCTGAAGTTGCCTGTGAATGTGGAGTTGGTGGCATGTGAAACCCGCATGTGGAGCATTCGTTTGTGTGGGATGCTAACCAAGCTTCATTTCAGTCCTAGGTACTCAAAAGGCACTAAGCATAGAGTGTGAAAACTGAGTTTCCTTGAGAGCTGCTTGGAAGCCTGATGGTGTGTGAAGTTAGTGAGCCAAATGGAGTTGTTCTCCCACAAGAACCACTCGGCTGATCCTTCTTCAATATGCCCTTCACCAACATGCAGTGTTTCCTTGATTGAATTAGCTCTCACACAATATTTGCGTCTAGAGCCTTTGCATTGAGGGCTATCTGAAAACGGCTGTGGCGCTGAAGTTGCCTGTGAATGTGGAGTTGGTGGCATGTGAAACCCGCATGTGGAGCATTCGTTTGTGTGGGATGCTCTACCAGGTTCATTCCTAGATAATGCACTCAAAGGGCACTAAGCATAGAGTGTGAAAACTGAGTTTCCTTGAGAGCTGCTGGGAAGCCTGGTGGTGTGTGAAGTTAGTGAGCCAAATGGAGTTGTTCTCCCACAAGAACCACTTGGCTGATCCTTCTTCAATATGCCCT
>NW_026700474.1:0-26147 GCF_030435755.1 Ochotona princeps | reverse complement strand
TTGTTTCCTTGATTGAATTAGCTCTCACACCAATATTTGCATCTAGAGCCTTTGCATTGAGGGCTATCTGAAAACGGCTGTGGCGCTGAAGTTGCCTGTGAATGTGGAGTTGGTGGCATGTGAAACCCGCATGTGGAGCATTCGTTTGTGTGGGATGCTCACCAAGCTTCATTTCAGGCCTAGGCACTCAAAGTGCACTAAGCATAGAGTGTGAAAAGTGAGATTCCGTGAGAGCTGCTTGGAAGCCTGATGGTGTGTGAAGTTAGTGAGCCAAATGGAGTTGTTCTCCCACAAGAACCACTCGGCTGAGCCTTCTTCAATATGCCCTTCACCAACATGTAATGTTTCCTTGATTGAATTAGCTCTCACACCAATATTTGCATCTAGAGCCTTTGCATTGAGGGCTATCTGAAAACGGCTGTGGCGCTGAAGTTGCCTGTGAATGTGGAGTTGGTGGCATGTGAAACCCGCCGAACCACTCGGCTGATCCTTCTTCAATATGCCCTTCACCAACATGCAGTGTTTCCTTGATTGAATTAGCTCTCACACCAATATTTGCGTCGAGAGCCTTTGCATTGAGGGCTATCTGAAAACGGCTGTGGCGTTGAAGTTGCCTGTGAATGTGGAGTTGGTGGCATGTGAAACCCGCATGTGGAGCATTAGTTTGTGTGGGATGCTCTACCAGGTTCATTCCTAGATAATGCACTCAAAGGGCACTATGCATAGAGTGTGAAAACTGAGTTTCCTTGAGAGCTGCTTGGAAGCCTGATGGTGTGTGAAGTTAGTGAGACAAATGGAGTTGTTCTCCCACAAGAACCACTCGGCTGATCCTTCTTCAATATGCCCTTCACCAACATGCAGTGTTTCCTTGATTGAATTAGCTCTCACACCAATATTTGCGTCTAGAGCCTTTGCATTGAGAGCTATCTGAAAACGGCTGTGGCGCTGAAGTTGCCTGTGAATGTGGAGTTGGTGGCATGTGAAACCCGCATGTGGAGCATTCGTTTGCGTGCGATGCTCTACCAGGTTCATTCCTAGATAATGCACTCAAAGGGCACTAAGCATAGAGTGTGAAAACTGAGTTTCCTTGAGAGCTGCTTGGAAGCCTGATGGTGTGTGAAGTTAGTGAGGCAAAAGGAGTTGTTCTCCCACAAGAACCACTCGGATGATCCTTCTTCAATATGCCCTTCACCAACATGCAGTGTTTCCTTGATTGAATTAGCTCTCACACCAATATTTGCGTCGAGAGCCCTTGCATTGAGGGCTATCTGAAAAAGGCTGTTGCGGTGAAGTTGCCTGTGAATGTGGAGTTGGTGGCATGTGAAACCCGCATGTGGAGCATTCGTTTGTGTGGGATGCTCACCAAGCCTCATTTCAGTCCTAGGCACCCAAAGGTCACTAAGCATAGAGTGTGAAAACTGAGTTTCCTTGAGAGCTGCTAGGAAGCCTGATGGTGTGTGAAGTTAGTGAGCCAAATGGAGTTGTTCTCCCACAAGAACCACTCGGCTGATCCTTCTTCAATATGCCCTTCACCAACATGCAGTGTTTCCTTGATTGAATTAGCTCTCACACCAATATTTGCTTCGAGAGCCTTTGCATTGAGGGCTATCTGAAAACGGCTGTGGCGCTGAAGTTGCCTGTGAATGTGGTGTTGGTGGCATGTGAAACCCGCATGTGGAGCATTCGTTTGTGTGGGATACTCACCAAGCATCATTTCAGTCCTAGGCACTAAAAGGGCACTAAGCATAGAGTGTGAAAACTGAGTTTCCTTGAGAGCTGCTTGGAAGCCTGATGGTGTGTGAAGTTAGTGAGCCAAATGGAGTTGTTCTCCCACAAGAACCACTCGGCTGATCCTTCTTCAATATGCCCTTCACCAACATGCAGTGTTTCCTTGAGTGAATTAGCTCTCACACCAATATTTGCGTCGAGAGCCTTTGCATTGAGGGCTATCTGAAAACGGCTGTGGCGCTGAAGTTGCCTGTGAATGTGGAGTTGGTGGCATGTGAAACCCGCATGTGGAGCATTCGTTTGTGTGGGATGCTCACCAAGCCTCATTTCAGTCCTAGGCACTCAAAGTGCACTAAGCATAGAGTGTGAAAACTGAGTTTCCTGAGAGCTGCTCGGAAGCCTGATGGTGTGTGAAGTTAGTGAGGTAAAAGGAGTTGTTCTCCCACAAGAACCACTCGGCTGATCCTTCTTCAATATGCCCTTCACCAACATGCAGTGTTTCCTTGATTGAATTAGCTCTCACACCAATATTTGCGTCTAGAGCCTTTGCATTGAGGGCTATCTGAAAACGGCTGTGGCGCTGAAGTTGCCTGTGAATGTGGAGTTGGTGGCATGTGAAACCCGCATGTGGAGCATTCGTTTGTGTGGGATGCTCACCAAGCATCATTTCAGTCCTAGGCACTCAAAGGGCACTAAGCATAGAGTGTGAAAACTGAGTTTCCTTGAGAGCTGCTTGGAAGCCTGATGGTGTGTGAAGTTAGTGAGCCAAATGGACTTGTTCTCCCACAAGAACCACTCGGCTGATCCTTCTTCAATATGCCCTTCACCAACATGCAGTGTTTCCTTGATAGAATTAGCTCTCACACCAATATTTGCGTCTAGAGCCTTTGCATTGAGGGCTATCTGAAAACGGCTGTGGCGCTGAAGTTGCCTGTGAATGTGGAGTTGGTGGCATGTGAAACCCGCATGTGGAGCATTCGTTTGTGTGGGATGCTCTGCCAAGTTGATTACTAATTAATGCACTCAAAGGGCACTAAGCATAGAGTGTGAAAACTGAGTTTCCTTGAGAGCTGCTTGGAAGCCTGATGGTGTGTGAAGTTAGTGAGCCAAATGCAGTTGTTCTCCCACAAGAACCACTCGGCTGATCCTTCTTCAATATGCCCTTCACCAACATGCAGTGTTTCCTTGATTGAATTAGCTCTCACACCAATATTTGCGTCTAGAGCCTTTGCATTGAGAGCTATCTGAAAACGGCTGTGGCGCTGAAGTTGCCTGTGAATGTGGAGTTGGTGGCATGTGAAACCCGCATGTGGAGCATTCGTTTGTGTGGAATGCTCTACCAGGTTCATTCCTAGATAATGCACTCAAAGGGCACTAAGCATAGAGTGTGAAAACTGAGTTTCCTTGAGAGCTGCTTGGAAGCCTGATGGTGTGTGAAGTTAGTGAGGTAAAAGGAGTTGTTCTCCCACAAGAACCACTCGGCTGATCCTTCTTCAATATGCCCTTCACCAACATGCAGTGTTTCCTTGATTGAATTAGCTCTCACACCAATATTTGCGTCTAGAGCCTTTGCATTGAGGGCTATCTGAAAACGGCTGTGGCGCTGAAGTTGCCTGTGAATGTGGAGTGGGTGGCATGTGAAACCCGCATGTGGAGCATTCGTTTGTGTGGGATGCTCTACCAGGTTCATTCCTGGATAATGCACTCAAAGTGCATTAAGCATAGAGTGTGAAAACTGAGTTTCCTTGAGAGCTGCTTGGAAGCCTGATGGTGTGTGAAGTTAGTGAGTAAAAGGAGTTGTTCTCCCACAAGAACCACTCGGCTGATCCTTCTTCAATATGCCCTTCAGCAACATGCAGTGTTTCCTTGATTGAATTAGCTCTCACACCAATATTTGCGTCTAGAGCCTTTGCATTGAGGGCTATCTGAAAACGGCTGTGGCGCTGAAGTTGCCTGTGAATGTGGAGTTGGTGGCATGTGAAACCCGCATGTGGAGCATTCGTTTGTGTGGGATGCTCACCAAGCATCATTTCAGTCCTAGGCACTCAAAGGGCACTAAGCATAGAGTGTGAAAACTGAGTTTCCTTGAGAGGTGCTTGGAAGCCTGATGGTGTGTGAAGTCAGTGAGCCAAATGGAGTTGTTCTCCCACAAGAACCACTCGGCTGATCCTTCTTCAATATGCCCTTCACCAACATGCAGTGTTTCCTTGATTGAATTAGCTCTCACACCAATATTTGCGTCTAGAGCCTTTGCATTGAGGGCTATCTGAAAACGGCTGTGGCGCTGAAGTTGCCTGTGAATGTGGAGTTGGTGGCATGTGAAACCCGCATGTGGAGCATTCGTTTGTGTGGGATGCTCACCAAGCTTCATTTCAGTCCTAGGCACTCAAAGGGCACTAAGCATAGAGTGTGAAAACTGAGTTTCCTTGAGAGCTGCTTGGAAGCCTGATGGTGTGTGAAGTTAGTGAGCCAAATGGAGTTGTTCTCCCACAAGAACCACTGGGCTGATCCTTCTTCAATATGCCCTTCACCAACATGCAGTGTTTCCTTGATTGAATTAGCTCTCACACCAATATTTGCGTCTAGAGCCTTTGCATTGAGGGCTATCTGAAAACCGCTGTGGCGCTGAAGTTGCCTGTGAATGTGGAGTTGGTGGCATGTGAAACCCGCATGTGGAGCATTCGTTTGTGTGGGATGCTCACCAAGCTTCATTTCAGTCCTAGGCACTTAAAGGTCACTAAGCATAGAGTGTGAAAACTGAGTTTCCTTGAGAGCTGCTTGGAAGCCTGATGGTGTGTGAAGTTAGTGAGCCAAATGGAGTTGTTCTCCCACAAGAACCACTAGGCTGATCCTTCTTCAATATGCCCTTCACCAACATGCAGTGTGTCCTTGATTGAATTAGCTCTCACACCAATATTTGCGTCTAGAGCCTTTGCATTGAGGGCTATCTGAAAATGGCTGTGGCGCTGAAGTTGACTGTGAATGTGGAGTTGGTGGCATGTGAAACCCGCATGTGGAGCATTCGTTTGTGTGGGATGCTCTACCAGGTTCATTCCTGGATAATGCACTCAAAGGGCACTAAGCATAGAGTGTGAAAACTGAGTTTCCTTGAGAGCTGCTTGGAAGCCTGATGGTGTGTGAAGTTAGTGAGCCAAATGGAGTTCTTTTCCCACAAGAACCACTCGGCTGATCCTTCTTCAATATGCCCTTCACCAACATGCAGTGTTTCCTTGATTGAATTAGCTCTCACACCAATATTTGTGTCTAGAGCCTTTGCATTGAGGGCTATCTGAAAACGGCTGTGGCGCTGAAGTTGCCTGTGAATGTGGAGTTGGTGGCATGTGAAACCCGCATGTGGAGCATTCGTTCGTGTGGAATGCTCTACCAGGTTCATTCCTAGATAATGCACTCAAAGGGCACTAAGCATAGAGTGTGAAAACTGAGTTTCCTTGAGAGCTGCTTGGAAGCCTGATGGTGTGTGAAGTTAGTGAGCCAAATGGAGTTGTTCTCCCACAAGAACCACTGGGCTGATCCTTCTTCAATATGCCCTTCACCAACATGCAGTGTTTCCTTGATTGAATTAGCTCTCACACCAATATTTGCGTCTAGAGCCTTTGCATTGAGGGCTATCTGAAAACGGCTGTGGCGCTGAAGTTGCCTGTGAATGTGGAATTGGTGGCATGTGAAACCCGCATGTGGAGCATTCGTTTGTGTGGGATGCTCACCAAGCATCATTTCAGTCCTAGGCACTCAAAGGGCACTAAGCATAGAGTGTGAAAACTGAGTTTCCTTGAGAGCTGCTTGGAAGCCTGATGGTGTGTGAAGTTAGTGAGCCAAATGGACTTGTTCTGCCACAAGAACCACTCGGCTGATCCTTCTTCAATATGCCCTTCACCAACATGCAGTGTTTCCTTGACTGAATTAGCTCTCACACCAATATTTGCGTCTAGAGCCTTTGCATTGAGGGCTATCTGAAAACGGCTGTGGCGCTGAAGTTGCCTGTGAATGTGGAGTTGGTGGCATGTGAAACCCGCATGTGGAGCATTCGTTGGTGTGGAATGCTCACCAAGCTTCATTTCAGTCCTAGGCACTCAAAGTGCACTAAGCATAGAGTGTGAAAACTGAGTTTCCTTGAGAGCTGCTTGGAAGCCTGATGGTGTGTGAAGTTAGTGAGCCAAATGGACTTGTTCTCCCACAAGAACCACTCGGCTGATCCTTCTTCAATATGCCCTTCACCAACATGCAGTGTTTCCTTGATTGAATTAGCTCTCACACCAATATTTGCGTCTAGAGCCTTTGCATTGAGGGCTATCTGAAAACGGCTGTGGCGCTGAAGTTGCCTGTGAATGTGGAGTTGGTGGCATGTGAAACCCGCATGTGGAGCATTCGTTTGTGTGGGATGCTCTGCCAAGTTGATTACTAATTAATGCACTCAAAGGGCACTAAGCATAGAGTGTGAAAACTGAGTTTCCTTGAGAGCTGCTTGGAAGCCTGATGGTGTGTGAAGTTAGTGAGCCAAATGGAGTTGTTCTCCCACAAGAACCACTCGGCTGATCCTTCTTCAATATGCCCTTCACCAACATGCAGTGTTTCCTTGATTGAATTAGCTCTCACACCAATATTTCCGTCTAGAGCCTTTGCATTGAGAGCTATCTGAAAACGGCTGTGGCGCTGAAGTTGCCTGTGAATGTGGAGTTGGTGTCATGTGAAACCCGCATGTGGAGCATTCGTTTGTGTGGGATGCTCTACCAGGTTCATTCCTACATAATGCACTCAAAGGGCACTAAGCATAGAGTGTGAAAACTGAGTTTCCTTGAGAGCTGCTTGGAAGCCTGATGGTGTGTGAAGTTAGTGAGCCAAATGGAGTTGTTCTCCCACAAGAACCACTCGGCTGATCCTTCTTCAATATGCCCTTCACCAACATGCAGTGTTTCCTTGATTGAATTAGCTCTCACACAAATATTTGCGTCGAGAGCCTTTGCATTGAGGGCTATCTGAAAAGGGCTGTGGCGCTACAGTTGCCTGTGAATGTGGAGTTGGTGGCATGTGAAACCCGCATGTGGAGCATTCGTTTGTGTGGAATGCTCTACCAGGTTCTATCCTAGATAATGCACTCAAAGGGCACTAAGCATAGAGTGTGAAAACTGAGTTTCCTTGAGAGCTGCTTGGAAGCCTGATGGTGTGTGAAGTTAGTGAGCCAAATGGAGTTGTTCTCCCACAAGAACCACTGGGCTGATCCTTCTTCAATATGCCCTTCACCAACATGCAGTGTTTCCTTGATTGAATTAGCTCTCACACCAATATTTGCGTCTAGAGCCATTGCATTGAGGGCTATCTGAAAACGGCTGTGGCGCTGAAGTTGCCTGTGAATGTGGAGTTGGTGGCATGTGAAACCCGCATGTGGAGCATTCGTTTGTGTGGGATGCTCACCAAGCTTCATTTCAGTCCTAGGCACTCAAAGGTCACTAAGCATAGAGTGTGAAAACTGAGTTTCCTTGAGAGCTGCTTGGAAGCCTGATGGTGTGTGAAGTTAGTGAGCCAAATGGAGTTGTTCTCCCACAAGAACCACTAGGCTGATCCTTCTTCAATATGCCATTCACCAACATGCAGTGTTTCCTTGATTGAATTAGCTCTCACACCAATATTTGCGTCTAGAGCCTTTGCATTGAGGGCTATCTGAAAACGGCTGTGTCGCTGAAGTTGACTGTGAATGTGGAGTTGGTGGCATGTGAAACCCGAATGTGGAGCATTCGTTTGTGTGGGATGCTATACCAGGTTCATTCCTGGATAATGCACTCAAAGTGCACTAAGCATAGAGTGTGAAAACTGAGTTTCCTTGAGAGCTGCTTCGAAGCCTGATGGTGTGTGAAGTTAGTGAGCCAAATGGAGTTCTTTTCCCACAAGAACCACTAGGCTGATCCTTCTTCAATACGCCCTTCACCAACATGCAGTGTTTCCTTGATTGAATTAGCTCTCACACCAATATTTGCGTCTAGAGCCTTTGCATTGAGGGCTATCTGAAAACGGCTGTGGCGCTGAAGTTGCCTGTGAATGTGGAGTTGGTGGCATGTGAAACCCGCATGTGGAGCATTCGTTCGTGTGGAATGCTCTACCAGGTTCATCCCTAGATAATGCACTCAAAGGGCACTAAGCATAGAGTGTGAAAACTGAGTTTCCTTGAGAGCTGCTTGGAAGCCTGAGGGTGTGTGAAGTTAGTGAACCAAATGGAGTTGTTCTCCCACAAGAACCACTCGGCTGATCCTTCTTCAATATGCCCTTCACCAACATGCAGTGTTTCCTTGATTGAATTAGCTCTCACATCAATATTTGCGTCTAGAGCCTTTGCATTGAGGGCTATCTGAAAACGGCTGTGGCGCTGAAGTTGCCTGTGAATGTGGAGTTGGTGGCATGTGAAACCCGCATGTGGAGCATTCGTTTGTGTGGGATGCTCACCAAGCCTCATTTCAGTCCTAGGCACTCAAAGGTCTCTAAGCATAGAGTGTGAAAACTGAGTTTCCTTGAGAGCTGCTTGGAAGCCTGATGGTGTGTGAAGTTAGTGAGCCAAATGGAGTTGTTCTCCCACAAGAACCACTGGGCTAATCCTTCTTCAATATGCCCTTCACCAACATGCAGTGTTTCCTTGATTGAATTAGCTCTCACACCAATATTTGCGTCTAGAGCCTTTGCATTGAGGGCTATCTGAAAACGGCTGTGGCGCTGAAGTTGCCTGTGAATGTGGAGTTGGTGGCATGTGAAACCCGCATGTGGAGCATTCGTTTGTGTGGGATGCTCACCAAGCATCATTTCAGTCCTAGGCACTCAAAGGTCACTAAGCATAGAGTGTGAAAACTGAGTTTCCTTGAGAGCTGCTTGGAAGCCTGATGGTGTGTGAAGTTAGTGAGGCAAAAGGAGTTGTTCTCCCACAAGAACCACTCGGCTGATCCTTCTTCAATATGCCCTTCACCAACATGCAGTGTTTCCTTGATTGAATTAGCTCTCACACCAATATTTGCGTCTAGAGCCTTTGCATTGAGGGCTATCTGAAAACGGCTGTGGCGCTGAAGTTGCCTGTGAATGTGGAGTTGGTGGCATGTGAAACCCGCATGTGGAGCATTCGTTTGTGTGGGATGCTCACCAAGCATCATTTCAGTCCTAGGCACTCAAAGGTCACTAAGCATAGAGTGTGAAAACTGAGTTTCCTTGAGAGCTGCTTGGAAGCCTGATGGTGTGTGAAGTTAGTGAGGCAAAAGGAGTTGTTCTCCCACAAGAACCACTCGGCTGATCCTTCTTCAATATGCCCTTCACCAACATGCAGTGTTTCCTTGATTGAATTAGCTCTCACACCAATATTTGCGTCTAGAGCCTTTGCATTGAGGGCTATCTGAAAACGGCTGTGGCGCTGAAGTTGCCTGTGAATGTGGAGTTGGTGGCATGTGAAACCCGCATGTGGAGCATTCGTTTGTGTGGGATGCTCTGCCAAGTTGATTACTAATTAATGCACTCAAAGGGCACTAAGCATAGAGTGTGAAAACTGAGTTTCCTTGAGAGCTGCTTGGAAGCCTGATGGTGTGTGAAGTTAGTGAGCCAAATGGAGTTGTTCTCCCACAAGAACCACTGGGCTGATCCTTCTTCAATATGCCCTTCACCAACATGCAGTGTTTCCTTGATTGAATTAGCTCTCACACCAATATTTGCGTCGAGAGCCATTGCATTGAGGGCTATCTGAAAATGGCTGTGGCGCTGAAGTTGCCTGTGAATGTGGAGTTGGAGGCATGTGAAACCCGCATGTGGAGCATTCGTTGGTGTGGAATGTTCACCAAGCTTCATTTCAGTCCTAGGCACTCAAAGTGCACTAAGCATAGAGTGTGAAAACTGAGTTTCCTTGAGAGCTGCTTGGAAGCCTGATGGTGTGTGAAGTTAGTGAGCCAAATGGAGTTGTTCTCCCACAAGAACCACTCGGCTGATCCTTCTTCAATATGCCCTTCACCAACATGCAGTGTTTCCTTGATTGAATTAGCTCTCACACCAATATTTGCGTCTAGAGCCTTTGCATTGAGGGCTATCTGAAAACGGCTGTGGCGCTGAAGTTGCCTGTGGATGTGGAGTTGGTGGCATGTGAAACCCGCATGTGGAGCATTCGTTTGTGTGGGATGCTCTGCCAAGTTGATTACTAATTAATGCACTCAAAGGGCACTAAGCATAGAGTGTGAAAACTGAGTTTCCTTGAGAGCTGCTTGGAAGCCTGATGGTGTGTGAAGTTAGTGAGTCAAATGGAGTTGTTCTCCCACAAGAACCACTGGGCTGATCCTTCTTCAATATGCCCTTCACCAACATGCAGTGTTTCCTTGATTGAATTAGCTCTCACACCAATATTTGCGTCTAGAGCCATTGCATTGAGGGCTATCTGAAAACGGCTGTGGCGCTGAAGTTGCCTGTGAATGTGGAGTTGGTGGCATGTGAAACCCGCATGTGGAGCATTCGTTTGTGTGGGATGCTCACCAAGCATCATTTCAGTCCTAGGCACTCAAAGGTCACTAAGCATAGAGTGTGAAAACTGAGTTTCCTTGAGAGCTGCTTGGAAGCCTGATGGTGTGTGAAGTTAGTGAGGCAAAAGGAGTTGTTCTCCCACAAGAACCACTCGGCTGATCCTTCTTCAATATGCCCTTCACCAACATGCAGTGTTTCCTTGATTGAATTAGCTCTCACACCAATATTTGCGTCTAGATCCTTTGCATTGAGGGCTATCTGAAAACGGCTGTGGCGCTGAAGTTGCCTGTGAATGTGGAGTTGGTGGCATGTGAAACCCGCATGTGGAGCATTCGTTTGTGTGGGATGCTCTGCCAAGTTGATTACTAATTAATGCACTCAAAGGGCACTAAGCATAGAGTGTGAAAACTGAGTTTCCTTGAGAGCTGCTTGGAAGCCTGATGGTGTGTGAAGTTAGTGAGCCAAATGGAGTTGTTCTCCCACAAGAACCACTCGGCTGATCCTTCTTCAATATGCCCTTCACCAACATGCAGTGTTTCCTTGATTGAATTAGCTCTCACACCAATATTTGCGTCGAGAGCCCTTGCATTGAGGGCTATCTGAAAACGGCTGTGGCGCTGAAGTTGCCTGTGAATGTGGAGTTGGAGGCATGTGAAACCCGCATGTGGAGCATTCGTTCGTGTGGAATGTTCACCAAGCTTCATTTCAGTCCTAGGCACTCAAAGTGCACTAAGCATAGAGTGTGAAAACTGAGTTTCCTTGAGAGCTGCTTGGAAGCCTGATGGTGTGTGAAGTTAGTGAGCCAAATGGAGTTGTTCTCCCACAAGAACCACTCAGCTGATCCTTCTTCAATATGCCCTTCACCAACATGCAGTGTTTCCTTGATTGAATTAGCTCTCACACCAATATTTGCGTCTAGAGCCTTTGCATTGAGGGCTATCTGAAAACGGCTGTGGCGCTGAAGTTGCCTGTGGATGTGGAGTTGGTGGCATGTGAAACCCGCATGTGGAGCATTCGTTTGTGTGGGATGCTCTGCCAAGTTGATTACTAATTAATGCACTCAAAGGGCACTAAGCATAGAGTGTGAAAACTGAGTTTCCTTGAGAGCTGCTTGGAAGCCTGATGGTGTGTGAAGTTAGTGAGCCAAATGGAGTTGTTCTCCCACAAGAACCACTCGGCTGATCCTTCTTCAATATGCCCTTCACCAACATGCAGTGTTTCCTTGATTGAATTAGCTCTCACACCAATATTTGCGTCGAGAGCCTTTGCATTGAGGGCTATCTGAAAACGGCTGTGGCGCTGAAGTTGCCTGTGAATGTGGAGTTGGTGGCATGTGAAACCCGCATGTGGAGCATTCGTTTGTGTGGGATGCTCACCAAGCCTCATTTCAGTCCTAGGCACTCAAAGTGCACTAAGCATAGAGTGTGAAAACTGAGTTTCCTTGAGAGCTGCTTGGAAGCCTGATGGTGTGTGAAGTTAGTGAGGTAAAAGGAGTTGTTCTCCCACAAGAACCACTCGGCTGATCCTTCTTCAATATGCCCTTCACCAACATGCAGTGTTTCCTTGATTGAATTAGCTCTCACACCAATATTTGCGTCTAGAGCCTTTGCATTGAGGGCTATCTGAAAACCGCTGTGGCGCTGAAGTTGCCTGTGAATGTGGAGTTGGTGGCATGTGAAACCCGCATGTGGAGCATTCGTTTGTGTGGGATGCTCACCAAGCTTCATTTCAGTCCTAGGCACTCAAAGGTCACTAAGCATAGAGTGTGAAAACTGAGTTTCCTTGAGAGCTGCTTGGAAGCCTGATGGTGTGTGAAGTTAGTGAGCCAAATGGAGTTGTTCTCCCACAAGAACCACTAGGCTGATCCTTCTTCAATATGCCCTTCACCAACATGCAGTGTGTCCTTGATTGAATTAGCTCTCACACCAATATTTGCGTCTAGAGCCTTTGCATTGAGGGCTATCTGAAAACGGCTGTGGCACTGAAGTTGACTGTGAATGTGGAGTTGGTGGCATGTGAAACCCGCATGTGGAGCATTCGTTTGTGTGGGATGCTCTACCAGGTTCATTCCTGGATAATGCACTCAAAGTGCACTAAGCATAGAGTGTGAAAACTGAGTTTCCTTGAGAGCTGCTTGGAAGCCTGATGGTGTGTGAAGTTAGTGAGCCAAATGGAGTTCTTTTCCCACAAGAACCACTCGGCTGATCCTTCTTCAATATGCCCTTCACCAACATGCAGTGTTTCCTTGATTGAATTAGCTCTCACACCAATATTTGTGTCTAGAGCCTTTGCATTGAGGGCTATCTGAAAACGGCTGTGGCGCTGAAGTTGCCTGTGAATGTGGAGTTGGTGGCATGTGAAACCCGCATGTGGAGCATTCGTTCGTGTGGAATGCTCTACCAGGTTCATTCCTAGATAATGCACTCAAAGGGCACTAAGCATAGAGTGTGAAAACTGAGTTTCCTTGAGAGCTGCTTGGAAGCCTGATGGTGTGTGAAGTTAGTGAGCCAAATGGAGTTGTTCTCCCACAAGAACCACTGGGCTGATCCTTCTTCAATATGCCCTTCACCAACATGCAGTGTTTCCTTGATTGAATTAGCTCTCACACCAATATTTGCGTCTAGAGCCTTTGCATTGAGGGCTATCTGAAAACGGCTGTGGCGCTGAAGTTGCCTGTGAATGTGGAGTTGGTGGCATGTGAAACCCGCATGTGGAGCATTCGTTTGTGTGGGATGCTCACCAAGCATCATTTCAGTCCTAGGCACTCAAAGGGCACTAAGCATAGAGTGTGAAAACTGAGTTTCCTTGAGAGCTGCTTGGAAGCCTGATGGTGTGTGAAGTTAGTGAGCCAAATGGACTTGTTCTGCCACAAGAACCACTCGGCTGATCCTTCTTCAATATGCCCTTCACCAACATGCAGTGTTTCCTTGACTGAATTAGCTCTCACACCAATATTTGCGTCTAGAGCCTTTGCATTGAGGGCTATCTGAAAACGGCTGTGGCGCTGAAGTTGCCTGTGAATGTGGAGTTGGTGGCATGTGAAACCCGCATGTGGAGCATTCGTTGGTGTGGAATGCTCACCAAGCTTCATTTCAGTCCTAGGCACTCAAAGTGCACTAAGCATAGAGTGTGAAAACTGAGTTTCCTTGAGAGCTGCTTGGAAGCCTGATGGTGTGTGAAGTTAGTGAGCCAAATGGACTTGTTCTCCCACAAGAACCACTCGGCTGATCCTTCTTCAATATGCCCTTCACCAACATGCAGTGTTTCCTTGATTGAATTACCTCTCACACCAATATTTGCGTCTAGAGCCTTTGCATTGAGGGCTATCTGAAAACGGCTGTGGCGCTGAAGTTGCCTGTGAATGTGGAGTTGGTGGCATGTGAAACCCGCATGTGGAGCATTCGTTTGTGTGGGATGCTCTGCCAAGTTGATTACTAATTAATGCACTCAAAGGGCACTAAGCATAGAATGTGAAAACTGAGTTTCCTTGAGAGCTGCTTGGAAGCCTGATGGTGTGTGAAGTTAGTGAGCCAAATGGAGTTGTTCTCCCACAAGAACCACTCGGCTGATCCTTCTTCAATATGCCCTTCACCAACATGCAGTGTTTCCTTGATTGAATTAGCTCTCACACCAATATTTCCGTCTAGAGCCTTTGCATTGAGAGCTATCTGAAAACGGCTGTGGCGCTGAAGTTGCCTGTGAATGTGGAGTTGGTGGCATGTGAAACCCGCATGTGGAGCATTCGTTTGTGTGGGATGCTCTACCAGGTTCATTCCTACATAATGCACTCAAAGGGCACTAAGCATAGAGTGTGAAAACTGAGTTTCCTTGAGAGCTGCTTGGAAGCCTGATGGTGTGTGAAGTTAGTGAGCCAAATGGAGTTGTTCTCCCACAAGAACCACTCGGCTGATCCTTCTTCAATATGCCCTTCACCAACATGCAGTGTTTCCTTGATTGAATTAGCTCTCACACCAATATTTGCGTCGAGAGCCTTTGCATTGAGGGCTATCTGAAAAGGGCTGTGGCGCTACAGTTGCCTGTGAATGTGGAGTTGGTGGCATGTGAAACCCGCATGTGGAGCATTCGTTTGTGTGGAATGCTCTACCAGGTTCATTCCTAGATAATGCACTCAAAGGTCACTAAGCATAGAGTGTGAAAACTGAGTTTCCTTGAGAGCTGCTTGGAAGCCTGATGGTGTGTGAAGTTAGTGAGCCAAATGGAGTTGTTCTCCCACAAGAACCACTGGGCTGATCCTTCTTCAATATGCCCTTCACCAACATGCAGTGTTTCCTTGATTGAATTAGCTCTCACACCAATATTTGCGTCTAGAGCCTTTGCATTGAGGGCTATGTGAAAACGGCTGTGGCGCTGAAGTTGCCTGTGAATGTGGAGTTGGTGGCATGTGAAACCCGCATGTGGAGCATTCGTTTGTGTGGGATGCTCACCAAGCTTCATTTCAGTCCTAGGCACTCAAAGGTCACTAAGCATAGAGTGTGAAAACTGAGTTTCCTTGAGAGCTGCTTGGAAGCCTGATGGTGTGTGAAGTTAGTGAGCCAAATGGAGTTCTTTTCCCACAAGAACCACTAGGCTGATCCTTCTTCAATATGCCATTCACCAACATGCAGTGTTTCCTTGATTGAATTAGCTCTCACACCAATATTTGCGTCTAGAGCCTTTGCATTGAGGGCTATCTGAAAACGGCTGTGTCGCTGAAGTTGACTGTGAATGTGGAGTTGGTGGTATGTGAAACCCGCATGTGGAGCATTCGTTTGTGTGGGATGCTATACCTGGTTCATTTCTGGATAATGCACTCAAAGTGCACTAAGCATAGAGTGTGAAAACTGAGTTTCCTTGAGAGCTGCTTCGAAGCCTGATGGTGTGTGAAGTTAGTGAGCCAAATGGAGTTCTTTTCCCACAAGAACCACTAGGCTGATCCTTCTTCAATACGCCCTTCACCAACATGCAGTGTTTCCTTGATTGAATTAGCTCTCACACCAATATTTGTGTCTAGAGCCTTTGCATTGAGGGCTATCTGAAAACGGCTGTGGCGCTGAAGTTGCCTGTGAATGTGGAGTTGGTGGCATGTGAAACCCGCATGTGGAGCATTCGTTCGTGTGGAATGCTCTACCAGGTTCATCCCTAGATAATGCACTCAAAGGGCACTAAGCATAGAGTGTGAAAACTGAGTTTCCTTGAGAGCTGCTTGGAAGCCTGATGGTGTGTGAAGTTAGTGAGGCAAAAGGAGTTGTTCTCCCACAAGAACCACTCGGCTGATCCTTCTTCAATATGCCCTTCACCAACATGCAGTGTTTCCTTGATTGAATTAGCTCTCACACCAATATTTGCGTCTAGATCCTTTGCATTGAGGGCTATCTGAAAACGGCTGTGGCGCTGAAGTTGCCTGTGAATGTGGAGTTGGTGGCATGTGAAACCCGCATGTGGAGCATTCGTTTGTGTGGATGCTCTGCCAAGTTGATTACTAATTAATGCACTCAAAGGGCACTAAGCATAGAGTGTGAAAACTGAGTTTCCTTGAGAGCTGCTTGGAAGCCTGATGGTGTGTGAAGTTAGTGAGCCAAATGGAGTTGTTCTCCCACAAGAACCACTCGGCTGATCCTTCTTCAATATGCCCTTCACCAACATGCAGTGTTTCCTTGATTGAATTAGCTCTCACACCAATATTTGCGTCGAGAGCCCTTGCATTGAGGGCTATCTGAAAACGGCTGTGGCGCTGAAGTTGCCTGTGAATGTGGAGTTGGAGGCATGTGAAACCCGCATGTGGAGCATTCGTTGGTGTGGAATGTTCACCAAGCTTCATTTCAGTCCTAGGCACTCAAAGTGCACTAAGCATAGAGTGTGAAAACTGAGTTTCCTTGAGAGCTGCTTGGAAGCCTGATGGTGTGTGAAGTTAGTGAGCCAAATGGAGTTGTTCTCCCACAAGAACCACTCGGCTGATCCTTCTTCAATATGCCCTTCACCAACATGCAGTGTTTCCTTGATTGAATTAGCTCTCACACCAATATTTGCGTCTAGAGCCTTTGCATTGAGGGCTATCTGAAAACGGCTGTGGCGCTGAAGTTGCCTGTGGATGTGGAGTTGGTGGCATGTGAAACCCGCATGTGGAGCATTCGTTTGTGTGGGATGCTCTGCCAAGTTGATTACTAATTAATGCACTCAAAGGGCACTAAGCATAGAGTGTGAAAACTGAGTTTCCTTGAGAGCTGCTTGGAAGCCTGATGGTGTGTGAAGTTAGTGAGCCAAATGGAGTTGTTCTCCCACAAGAACCACTCGGCTGATCCTTCTTCAATATGCCCTTCGCCAACATGCAGTGTTTCCTTGATTGAATTAGCTCTCACACCAATATTTGCGTCTAGAGCCTTTGCATTGAGGGCTATCTGAAAACGGCTGTGGCGCTGAAGCTGCCTGTGAATGTGGAGTTGGTGGCATGTGAAACCCGCATGTGGAGCATTCGTTTGTTTGGAATGCTCTACCAGGTTCATTCCTAGATAATGCACTCAAAGTGCACTAAGCATAGAGTGTGAAAACTGAGTTTCCTTGAGAGCTGCTTGGAAGCCTGATGGTGTGTGAAGTTAGTGAGCCAAATGGAGTTGTTCTCCCACAAGAACCACTCGGCTGATCCTTCTTCAATATGCCCTTCACCAACATGCAGTGCTTCCTTGATTGAATTAGCTCTCACATCAATATTTGCGTCGAGAGCCTTTGCATTGAGGGCTATCTGAAAACGGCTGTGGCGCTGAAGTTGCCTGTGAATGTGGAGTTGGTGGCATGTGAAACTCGCATGTGGAGCATTCGTTTGTGTGGGATGCTCACCAAGCATCATTTCAGTCCTAGGCACTCAAAGGGCACTAAGCATAGTGTGTGAAAACTGAGTTTCCTTGAGAGCTGCTTGGAAGCCTGATGGTGTGTGAAGTTAGTGAGCCAAATGGAGTTCTTTTCCCACAAGAACCACTCGGCTGATCCTTCTTCAATATGCCCTTCACCAACATGCAGTGCTTCCTTGATTGAATTAGCTCTCACATCAATATTTGCGTCGAGAGCCTTTGCATTGAGGGCTATCTGAAAACGGCTGTGGCGCTGAAGTTGCCTGTGAATGTGGAGTTGGTGGCATGTGAAACCCGCATGTGGAGCATTCGTTGGTGTGCGATGCTCTACCAGGTTCATTCCTAGATAATGCACTCAAAGGGCACTAAGCATAGAGTGTGAAAACTGAGTTTCCTTGAGAGCTGCTTGGAAGCCTGATGGTGTGTGAAGTTAGTGAGACAAATGGAGTTGTTCTCCCACAAGAACCACTCGGCTGATCCTTCTTCAATATGCCCTTCACCAACATGCAGTGTTTCCTTGATTGAATTAGCTCTCACATCAATATTTGCGTCTAGAGCCTTTGCATTGAGGGCTATCTGAAAACGGCTTTGGCGCTGAAGTTGCCTGTGAATGTGGAGTTGGTGGCATGTGAAACCCGCATGTGGAGCATTCGTTTGTGTGGGATGCTATACCAGGTTCATTTCTGGATAATGCACTCAAAGTGCACTAAGCATAGAGTGTGAAAACTGAGTTTCCTTGAGAGCTGCTTCGAAGCCTGATGGTGTGTGAAGTTAGTGAGCCAAATGGAGTTGTTCTCCCACAAGAACCACTCGGCTGATCCTTCTTCAATATGCCCTTCACCAACATGCAGTGTTTCCTTGATTGAATTAGCTCTCACACCAATATTTGTGTCTAGAGCCTTTGCATTGAGGGCTATCTGAAAACGGCTGTGGCGCTGAAGTTGCCTGTGAATGTGGAGTTGGTGGCATGTGAAACCCGCATGTGGAGCATTCGTTCGTGTGGAATGCTCTACCAGGTTCATCCCTAGATAATGCACTCAAAGGGCACTAAGCATAGAGTGTGAAAACTGAGTTTCCTTGAGAGCTGCTTGGAAGCCTGATGGTGTGTGAAGTTAGTGAGGCAAAAGGAGTTGTTCTCCCACAAGAACCACTCGGCTGATCCTTCTTCAATATGCCCTTCACCAACATGCAGTGTTTCCTTGATTGAATTAGCTCTCACACCAATATTTGCGTCTAGATCCTTTGCATTGAGGGCTATCTGAAAACGGCTGTGGCGCTGAAGTTGCCTGTGAATGTGGAGTTGGTGGCATGTGAAACCCGCATGTGGAGCATTCGTTTGTGTGGGATGCTCTGCCAAGTTGATTACTAATTAATGCACTCAAAGGGCACTAAGCATAGAGTGTGAAAACTGAGTTTCCTTGAGAGCTGCTTGGAAGCCTGATGGTGTGTGAAGTTAGTGAGCCAAATGGAGTTGTTCTCCCACAAGAACCACTCGGCTGATCCTTCTTCAATATGCCCTTCACCAACATGCAGTGTTTCCTTGATTGAATTAGCTCTCACACCAATATTTGCGTCGAGAGCCCTTGCATTGAGGGCTATCTGAAAACGGCTGTGGCGCTGAAGTTGCCTGTGAATGTGGAGTTGGAGGCATGTGAAACCCGCATGTGGAGCATTCGTTGGTGTGGAATGTTCACCAAGCTTCATTTCAGTCCTAGGCACTCAAAGTGCACTAAGCATAGAGTGTGAAAACTGAGTTTCCTTGAGAGCTGCTTGGAAGCCTGATGGTGTGTGAAGTTAGTGAGCCAAATGGAGTTGTTCTCCCACAAGAACCACTCGGCTGATCCTTCTTCAATATGCCCTTCACCAACATGCAGTGTTTCCTTGATTGAATTAGCTCTCACACCAATATTTGCGTCTAGAGCCTTTGCATTGAGGGCTATCTGAAAACGGCTGTGGCGCTGAAGTTGCCTGTGGATGTGGAGTTGGTGGCATGTGAAACCCGCATGTGGAGCATTCGTTTGTGTGGGATGCTCTGCCAAGTTGATTACTAATTAATGCACTCAAAGGGCACTAAGCATAGAGTGTGAAAACTGAGTTTCCTTGAGAGCTGCTTGGAAGCCTGATGGTGTGTGAAGTTAGTGAGCCAAATGGAGTTGTTCTCCCACAAGAACCACTCGGCTGATCCTTCTTCAATATGCCCTTCGCCAACATGCAGTGTTTCCTTGATTGAATTAGCTCTCACACCAATATTTGCGTCTAGAGCCTTTGCATTGAGGGCTATCTGAAAACGGCTGTGGCGCTGAAGCTGCCTGTGAATGTGGAGTTGGTGGCATGTGAAACCCGCATGTGGAGCATTCGTTTGTTTGGAATGCTCTACCAGGTTCATTCCTAGATAATGCACTCAAAGTGCACTAAGCATAGAGTGTGAAAACTGAGTTTCCTTGAGAGCTGCTTGGAAGCCTGATGGTGTGTGAAGTTAGTGAGCCAAATGGAGTTGTTCTCCCACAAGAACCACTCGGCTGATCCTTCTTCAATATGCCCTTCACCAACATGCAGTGCTTCCTTGATTGAATTAGCTCTCACATCAATATTTGCGTCGAGAGCCTTTGCATTGAGGGCTATCTGAAAACGGCTGTGGCGCTGAAGTTGCCTGTGAATGTGGAGTTGGTGGCATGTGAAACTCGCATGTGGAGCATTCGTTTGTGTGGGATGCTCACCAAGCATCATTTCAGTCCTAGGCACTCAAAGGGCACTAAGCATAGTGTGTGAAAACTGAGTTTCCTTGAGAGCTGCTTGGAAGCCTGATGGTGTGTGAAGTTAGTGAGCCAAATGGAGTTCTTTTCCCACAAGAACCACTCGGCTGATCCTTCTTCAATATGCCCTTCACCAACATGCAGTGCTTCCTTGATTGAATTAGCTCTCACATCAATATTTGCGTCGAGAGCCTTTGCATTGAGGGCTATCTGAAAACGGCTGTGGCGCTGAAGTTGCCTGTGAATGTGGAGTTGGTGGCATGTGAAACCCGCATGTGGAGCATTCGTTGGTGTGCGATGCTCTACCAGGTTCATTCCTAGATAATGCACTCAAAGGGCACTAAGCATAGAGTGTGAAAACTGAGTTTCCTTGAGAGCTGCTTGGAAGCCTGATGGTGTGTGAAGTTAGTGAGACAAATGGAGTTGTTCTCCCACAAGAACCACTCGGCTGATCCTTCTTCAATATGCCCTTCACCAACATGCAGTGTTTCCTTGATTGAATTAGCTCTCACATCAATATTTGCGTCTAGAGCCTTTGCATTGAGGGCTATCTGAAAACGGCTTTGGCGCTGAAGTTGCCTGTGAATGTGGAGTTGGTGGCATGTGAAACCCGCATGTGGAGCATTCGTTTGTGTGGGATGCTCACCAAGCCTCATTTCAGTCCTAGGCACTCAAAGTGCACTAAGCATAGAGTGTGAAAACTGAGTTTCCTTGAGAGCTGCTTGGAAGCCTGATGGTGTGTGAAGTTAGTGAGCCAAATGGACTTGTTCTCCCAGAAGAACCACTCGGCTGATCCTTCTTCAATATGCCCTTCACCAACATGCAGTGTTTCCTTGATTGAATTAGCTCTCACACCAATATTTGCGTCTAGAGCCTTTGCATTGAGGGCTATCTGAAAATGGCTGTGGCGGTGAAGTTGCCTGTGAATGTGGAGTTGGTGGCATGTGAAACCCGCATGTGGAGCATTCGTTTGTGTGGGATGCTCTGCCAAGGTGATTACTAATTAATGCACTCAAAGGGCACTAAGCATAGAGTGTGAAAACTGAGTTTCCATGAGAGCTGCTTGGAAGCCTGATGGTGTGTGAAGTTAGTGAGCCAAATGGAGTTGTTCTCCCACAAGAACCACTCGGCTGATCCTTCTTCAATATGCCCTTCACCAACATGCAGTGTTTCCTTGATTGAATTACCTCTCACACCAATATTTGCGTCTAGAGCCTTTGCATTGAGAGCTATCTGAAAACGGCTGTGGCGCTGAAGTTGCCTGTGAATGTGGAGTTGGTGGCATGTGAAACCCGCATGTGGAGCATTCGTTTGTGTGGAATGCTCTACCAGGTTCATTCCTAGATAATGCACTCAAAGGGCACTAAGCATAGAGTGTGAAAACTGAGTTTCCTTGAGAGCTGCTTGGAAGCCTGATGGTGTGTGAAGTTAGTGAGCCAAATGGAGTTGTTCTCCCACAAGAACCACTCGGCTGATCCTTCTTCAATATGCCCTTCACCAACATGCAGTGTTTCCTTGATTGAATTAGCTCTCACACCAATATTTGCGTCTAGAGCCTTTGCATTGAGGGCTATCTGAAAACGGCTGTGGCGCTGAAGTTGCCTGTGAATGTGGAGTTGGTGGCATGTGAAACCCGCATGTGGAGCATTCGTTTGTGTGGGATGCTCACCAAGCATCATTTCAGTCCTAGGCACTCAAAGGGCACTAAGCATAGAGTGTGAAAACTGAGTTTCCTTGAGAGCTGCTTGGAAGACTGATGGTGTGTGAAGTTAGTGAGCCAAATGGAGTTGTTCTCCCACAAGAACCACTCGGCTGATCCTTCTTCAATATGCCCTTCACCAACATGCAGTGTTTCCTTGATTGAATTAGCTCTCACACCAATATTTGCGTCTAGAGCCTTTGCATTGAGGGCTATCTGAAAACGGCTGTGGCGCTGAAGTTGCCTGTGAATGTGGAGTTGGTGGCATGTGAAACCCGCATGTGGAGCATTCGTTGGTGTGGAATGCTCACCAAGCTTCATTTCAGTCCTAGGCACTCAAAGTCCACTAAGCATAGAGTGTGAAAACTGAGTTTCCTTGAGAGCTGCTTGGAAGCCTGATGCTGTGTGAAGTTAGTGAGCCAAATGGACTTGTTCTCCCACAAGAACCACTCGGCTGATCCTTCTTCAATATGCCCTTCACCAACATGCAGTGTTTCCTTGATTGAATTAGCTCTCACACCAATATTTGCGTCTAGAGCCTTTGCATTGAGGGCTATCTGAAAACGGCTGTGGCGCTGAAGTTGCCTGTGAATGTGGAGTTGGTGGCATGTGAAACCCGCATGTGGAGCATTCGTTTGTGTGGGATGCTCTGCCAAGTTGATTACTAATTAATGCACTCAAAGGGCACTAAGCATAGAGTGTGAAAACTGAGTTTCCTTGAGAGCTGCTTGGAAGCCTGATGGTGTGTGAAGTTAGTGAGCCAAATGGAGTTGTTCTCCCACAAGAACCACTCGGCTGATCCTTCTTCAATATGCCCTTCACCAACATGCAGTGTTTCCTTGATTGAATTAGCTCTCACACCAATATTTCCGTCTAGAGCCTTTGCATTGAGAGCTATCTGAAAACGGCTGTGGCGCTGAAGTTGCCTGTGAATGTGGAGTTGGTGGCATGTGAAACCCGCATGTGGAGCATTCGTTTGTGTGGGATGCTCTACCAGGTTCATTCCTACATAATGCACTCAAAGGGCACTAAGCATAGAGTGTGAAAACTGAGTTTCCTTGAGAGCTGCTTGGAAGCCTGATGGTGTGTGAAGTTAGTGAGCCAAATGGAGTTGTTCTCCCACAAGAACCACTCGGCTGATCCTTCTTCAATATGCCCTTCACCAACATGCAGTGTTTCCTTGATTGAATTAGCTCTCACACCAATATTTGCGTCGAGAGCCTTTGCATTGAGGGCTATCTGAAAAGGGCTGTGGCGCTACAGTTGCCTGTGAATGTGGAGTTGGTGGCATGTGAAACCCGCATGTGGAGCATTCGTTTGTGTGGGATGCTCTACCAGGTTCATTCCTAGATAATGCACTCAAAGGGCACTAAGCATAGAGTGTGAAAACTGAGTTTCCTTGAGAGCTGCTTGGAAGCCTGATGGTGTGTGAAGTTAGTGAGGCAAAAGGAGTTGTTCTCCCACAAGAACCACTCGGCTGATCCTTCTTCAATATGCCCTTCACCAACATGCAGTGTTTCCTTGATTGAATTAGCTCTCACACCAATATTTGCGTCTAGAGCCTTTGCATTGAGGGCTATGTGAAAACGGCTATGGCGCTGAAGTTGCCTGTGAATGTGGAGTTGGTGGCATGTGAAACCCGCATGTGGAGCATTCGTTTGTGTGGGATGCTCACCAAGCTTCATTTCAGTCCTAGGCACTCAAAGGTCACTAAGCATAGAGTGTGAAAACTGAGTTTCCTTGAGAGCTGCTTGGAAGCCTGATGGTGTGTGAAGTTAGTGAGCCAAATGGAGTTCTTTTCCCACAAGAACCACTAGGCTGATCCTTCTTCAATATGCCATTCACCAACATGCAGTGTTTCCTTGATTGAATTAGCTCTCACACCAATATTTGCGTCTAGAGCCTTTGCATTGAGGGCTATCTGAAAACGACTGTGTCGCTGAAGTTGCCTGTGAATGTGGAGTTGGTGGCATGTGAAACCCGCATGTGGAGCATTCGTTTGTGTGGGATGCTCTACCAGGTTCATTCCTGGATAATGCACTCAAAGTGCACTAAGCATAGAGTGTGAAAACTGAGTTTCCTTGAGAGCTGCTTCGAAGCCTGATGGTGTGTGAAGTTAGTGAGCCAAATGGAGTTCTTTTCCCACAAGAACCACTAGGCTGATCCTTCTTCAATACGCCCTTCACCAACATGCAGTGTTTCCTTGATTGAATTAGCTCTCACACCAATATTTGCGTCTAGAGCCTTTGCATTGAGGGCTATCTGAAAACGGCTGTGGCGCTGAAGTTGCCTGTGAATGTGGAGTTGGTGGCATGTGAAACCCGCATGTGGAGCATTCGTTTGTGTGGGATGCTCACCAAGCCTCATTTCAGTCCTAGGCACTCAAAGGTCTCTAAGCATAGAGTGTGAAAACTGAGTTTCCTTGAGAGCTGCTTGGAAGCCTGATGGTGTGTGAAGTTAGTGAGCCAAATGGAGTTGTTCTCCCACAAGAACCACTCGGCTGATCCTTCTTCAATATGCCCTTCACCAACATGCAGTGTTTCCTTGATTGAATTAGCTCTCACACCAATATTTGCGTCTAGAGCCTTTGCATTGAGGGCTATCTGAAAACGGCTGTGGCGCTGAAGTTGCCTGTGAATGTGGAGTTGGTGGCATGTGAAAACCCGCATGTGGAGCATTCGTTTGTGTGGAATGCTCTACCAGGTTCATTCCTAGATAATGCACTCAAAGGGCACTAAGCATAGAGTGTGAAAACTGAGTTTCCTTGAGAGCTGCTTGGAAGCCTGATGGTGTGTGAAGTTAGTGAGGCAAAAGGAGTTGTTCTCCCACAAGAACCACTCGGCTGATCCTTCTTCAATATGCCCTTCACCAACATGCAGTGTTTCCTTGATTGAATTAGCTCTCACACCAATATTTGCGTCTAGAGCCTTTGCATTGAGGGCTATGTGAAAACGGCTATGGCGCTGAAGTTGCCTGTGAATGTGGAGTTGGTGGCATGTGAAACCCGCATGTGGAGCATTCGTTTGTGTGGGATGCTCACCAAGCTTCATTTCAGTCCTAGGCACTCAAAGGTCACTAAGCATAGAGTGTGAAAACTGAGTTTCCTTGAGAGCTGCTTGGAAGCCTGATGGTGTGTGAAGTTAGTGAGCCAAATGGAGTTCTTTTCCCACAAGAACCACTAGGCTGATCCTTCTTCAATATGCCATTCACCAACATGCAGTGTTTCCTTGATTGAATTAGCTCTCACACCAATATTTGCGTCTAGAG
This sequence comes from Ochotona princeps, assembly GCF_030435755.1. NCBI lineage: Eukaryota > Metazoa > Chordata > Mammalia > Lagomorpha > Ochotonidae > Ochotona > Ochotona princeps. Next base: position 1,371 of record NW_026700474.1, on the reverse strand, counting down.
CCTTTGCATTGAGGGCTATCTGAAAACGACTGTGTCGCTGAAGTTGCCTGTGAATGTGGAGTTGGTGGCATGTGAAACCCGCATGTGGAGCATTCGTTTGTGTGGGATGCTCTACCAGGTTCATTCCTGGATAATGCACTCAAAGTGCACTAAGCATAGAGTGTGAAAACTGAGTTTCCTTGAGAGCTGCTTCGAAGCCTGATGGTGTGTGAAGTTAGTGAGCCAAATGGAGTTCTTTTCCCACAAGAACCACTAGGCTGATCCTTCTTCAATATGCCCTTCACCAACATGCAGTGTTTCCTTGATTGAATTAGCTCTCACACCAATATTTGTGTCTAGAGCCTTTGCATTGAGGGCTATCTGAAAACGGCTGTGGCGCTGAAGTTGCCTGTGAATGTGGAGTTGGTGGCATGTGAAACCCGCATGTGGAGCATTCGTTCGTGTGGAATGCTCTACCAGGTTCATCCCTAGATAATGCACTCAAAGGGCACTAAGCATAGAGTGTGAAAACTGAGTTTCCTTGAGAGCTGCTTGGAAGCCTGATGGTGTGTGAAGTTAGTGAGCCAAATGGAGTTGTTCTCCCACAAGAACCACTGGGCTGATCCTTCTTCAATATGCCCTTCACCAACATGCAGTGTTTCCTTGATTGAATTAGCTCTCACACCAATATTTGCGTCTAGAGCCTTTGCATTGAGGGCTATCTGAAAACGGCTGTGGCGCTGAAGTTGCCTGTGAATGTGGAGTTGGTGGCATGTGAAACCCGCATGTGGAGCATTCGTTTGTGTGGGATGCTCACCAAGCATCATTTCAGTCCTAGGCACTCAAAGGTCACTAAGCATAGAGTGTGAAAACTGAGTTTCCTTGAGAGCTGCTTGGAAGCCTGATGGTGTGTGAAGTTAGTGAGGCAAAAGGAGTTGTTCTCCCACAAGAACCACTCGGCTGATCCTTCTTCAATATGCCCTTCACCAACATGCAGTGTTTCCTTGATTGAATTAGCTCTCACACCAATATTTGCGTCTAGAGCCTTTGCATTGAGGGCTATCTGAAAACGGCTGTGGCGCTGAAGTTGCCTGTGAATGTGGAGTTGGTGGCATGTGAAACCCGCATGTGGAGCATTCGTTTGTGTGGGATGCTCTGCCAAGTTGATTACTAATTAATGCACTCAAAGGGCACTAAGCATAGAGTGTGAAAACTGAGTTTCCTTGAGAGCTGCTTGGAAGCCTGATGGTGTGTGAAGTTAGTGAGCCAAATGGAGTTGTTCTCCCACAAGAACCACTCGGCTGATCCTTCTTCAATATGCCCTTCACCAACATGCAGTGTTTCCTTGATTGAATTAGCTCTCACACCAATATTTGCGTCGAGAGCCCTTGA